>NC_090727.1:143239619-143247119 GCF_036898095.1 Palaemon carinicauda | reverse complement strand
ACTGTCACTTGGTATCATTACCTCAATCCTCAGGAGATAGCCGTTATCAGATTGCTTCCTCTATCTATTAATGGTTCTTGCTTTAGAGTATTTCCCTTGGGTATGGACTGAAGCTTCATTCAAATAACTGGAATACCTAAAGCTGTCATATTTTACAACGGACACGCGAATTAAGAATAAGAAAGAGGGAAGCGAGAGAGAGAGAATGAGTAAGAGAAAGAGAGCATAAGAGAAATGACTTCATTCGTTCCCGTGTCTTTAATGTTCTGTGCACACTTTCCATTGTCTTTGCCGATGCCTCTAAGAAGAAGAAGAAGAAGAAGAAGAAGGAACAGTAGCAGTGGATAGTGGATTTATCACCGTAATCTGAAATAGTTGCAAGAGGGTAAAAGGAAAGCGGTGTCGATCAGGGAGATGGATGTCTGTTGGTCTTCCGAGGCTCCAAGGAGGAGGAAGAAAAGGAGGAGGAGGAGGAGGATCAGGGTTTATTACACCCATAGAATTAAGTCGAAGGGCGCCTGCCCCGCGGAGGGCAATACCGAAGGAGGAGACGAGTCTTTAGACACATTGCAATCGCGTTTGATATATTCACCTGTGATTGCTGTTGATTCACTACAGTGATGATGGTGTTGATGGCTGCTTATGGTTTTCAAAACTGGATGGTGTAGGGTTATGGTGTGAAGATGGTGAAGATGATCTTATTCATGATGATAATGGTGATGATGATGATGATGATGATGGTTGTTCCTCCCCCTCTACGAACCACCAAACTGCCAACGGCACAAGGCGGAGCGACCCTCCCCCGTCCCATTCCCTGCGAGTCCTCCTTCCTTCCTTCCACCCCCTAGAGAGAGAGAGAGAGAGAGAGAGAGAGAGAGAGACCTCCCCTACCCATACCACCACGAGCCCCGACCCCGTTCACCAATGCACTTCGTCACCCACGGATATTATTACGGACGCATTTTAACCTCCATCTCTTTCCCTTTTCTTTAGCATTAATATTATCCAGGTGAGAAATACTCTCTCTTTCTCTATTCCTTCCGATGTGCTTCCGTAGGATAGTGAGCGTAATTATGATGATGATAATGATGGTGATGATGATGTTTAGCGAGCCGTGTCTCATAGGCAGGTAGAGCTGCAGTGGCACACAATATTACGGCCAACATCGTTGAATTATTCATTCTGCAGACTCTCTTTATAAAAGTCCGGAGGGAGGGAGAAGGCGGTTCCGTCCAAGACCTGGGTTTTTGCGGGGCCAGGAGGGTGCGTGCGTGTGTGCGTGGTTACGAATAGGGGGGATTGCGGGGGGCACGTGCACTTTGCGCGTGCGCGAAGGGGGTTTTGGGGGGGATTGGGGTTCGGGGGCCACGAGGGGTCGGGCCGGAACCATCCAGGCTCAGCCCCACCCCGCCTCTCGCCGCTCACGACCAATCAGCCACCTTTTTTCACCCCCCTAATTACGAGGCTTGGCTCAAGAACTGCTGTGCTGCACATGCTTAGAAGACTCGCGTCTTATTAGTAGCTCAAGAGAGGGTTTTTACCCCGGTTTTTCCGCCCCCCCCCCACTCGGCGTCGCGAGCCACCGCGGTAAAGACGTGCAATTCTTTCCTCCTGTGGCTGCCACTTTTCTGCGAGACATCGAGGGAAGCGCGGTGTAAAAAACTGGTCGTAGTTGGCCACGGTCCGAAATCCTTCTTCGTGTATGGTGGGTACACGGGACGTCGGAGACGGGACAGGCAAAGAAGCGAGTGAGTGCGAAAGAGAAGAAGAGACACAGACACACACACTTACACACATACACACACATACACACATACAACCAAAACTTATCTTGGAGGAGTAATGTGCGTGTGTGATGGTGTGGGATCAGCCCCCTCTTAGCCCCTAGTGGCAAAAGAGGTGGAGCAAGGTGGCAGCAGCAACTGCAGGTGAACTTTATCGCCCAAACAAACGTCGTCGTAGTCGTTGTTGTTGTTGTCGACGTCGTCGTCGCAGTGGTCGTCGTCGTTCCTTTGAACGACTCCGCCGCTCTCCCGTCAAAGACTAAGTCTCACAACACACACGAGTTCAAGTTGCAGCTGAGTGAGAGAGAGAGTGAGTGTGTGTGTGTGTGTGTGAGTGAGTGTGTTTGTGTGGCTGCTGCTGCTACACACACACACCGCCCTCTGCCTCTTTCTCTCTCTTTCTCTGTGAGTGTATGTGTGTCTCAGAGAGACTCAGAGCCCAGCAGCAGTGAGAGCCGACAAGCTTGTCTGCCTGCCTGCCTGCCAGCCCAGGGACACACACACACACAAGCAGCAGTAGTCGCCAGTGGGGCCCATGTGATGCTGTTACAGCAGCTCTCCTCCTCCTCTCGCAACCCATTCATCACTCACGCTCGCACTCTTTCCGTGTGCCGCTGCTGCTTGTGCTGCTGCTGCTGCTACAGCTGCAACTCGACCAAAGAGGGGAAAGAGTCCTGGGTAAGCCACACGTTGTTGCTTGCATACAGCTGCTGCTACTGACGAGGGACACCCACACAACAACAAGTCTCCTCCTCCCACGGCGTTATATACCTCCTCAGGTCCTATGCCAAAGATAAGGGGGGGTCAAAGGTTAATGAAGGAAAAAAAAAAGTAAACATGAGTATTTAAATTGATTTTATTAACTCATTGCAATAAAAGGAACTGGAAAGAAGTGACTCCATATAAGTGATTGCATTGTTAGATTGACTGTATACGAGCAGAATTATTTAATTATTATCTCCCGTCTTTAATCATGTTGCGAAATACAGGTATTTATAGAAATTCACACGTTGATTATGAGAGGACTTTGGTACAGTGAACTTTAACAATTAGAGAAACTTAGATTTGCTTCTAAAAAAAGTATAATTAACGAAATCGGAAAATCAAACACCAAAGATAAACTTTTTTTGGTTGGTGTGAAGCGGGTGATAAATACGCCTTTGTGAAATCCTGAAGATTTAAAAAAAAAGAAAAGAAAAAAAAAGAAATTAAAAGATCGGAAGCATTTTTTAAATCTCATTATTTTATCTTCAAGTCCGTCAATCATCACCATTATCACCGTACAAGCACCAAGACTCATCAACTGTCACTCATTACCCAGATCATGGCAGCAATGTCGACGACGATGGGGCAGCAATACCGCTTCAATTCCTTCAACGCCATGTCGTCCTTCAATTCATTCAACTCCTTCAATAGTCAGCACATGAACTGGGCCCCTGAGCCCATGGGTTGTTCGAAGGTGACGGACAAACTGGTAAACGAGCTTCAGGTAGCGTGCCCAGTGTGCATGTTTGTACCCACGCTAATTAGGTCATAAGGTAGTTTACACTTGAATCACCCTCAAAGACGGTTGACGGTAGTTAACTGAAAGAAAAAAAAATTATGATAAAATGGACACACAACTAAAAAAAAAAACATACTGTAATCATAATAATTCTATTTCTTACCATTACAAGGAAAATGATCCAGTGACCGTATATATTATAAAAACACTATCGACATTATATATATAAAAACTATAATAACATTAATGCATAACGTTGTACGGGTAATCCGTATAGCAATATATTATCAACATCAAATAGCTTTCTTACATCCATGAATGGTTTTTCATAACCATTCAATGATAACATTGTAATTTCATTCACAAATATGTCATCCATGTCATCATGTTTTATATCAGTTTTTTTTTTACCAGTATGTTTTTTTTGGGGGGGGTTTGGGGGAAGAAAGGCAAGGTTGTTTGGGTGGGTATTAAAATGGGGGGGAGGGTATGGGTCTTGGGTATAAAACCCCCCCAATCAGGGCACAAGGTGCAGGTGGTCTGCATTGACAGTGTAACCTTTTAATCCATTATCGGCTCGCTCAGCATTTTTGGGCACCAGTGTTATGTAGATTGGACACGCTCCCAATCTTCCAGACTGATTTATCCGTTCGTTTTTTAGATATATTTAGTGAATTTACTTATTGTTGGAATTATGTAGATGTAGAGGTTGTTATTATCAAGCTTAATTTTCACATATAAATATATATATATATATATATATATATATATATATATATATATATATATATATATATATATATATGTATATATATATATATATATATATATATGTATATATATATATATATATATATATATATATATATATATATATATATATTATAAACTCTTTATAAAATTTTATATAAGAACACGCAACTACATAGACGCATTCCTCGCACTAAACTTACAGTATATATATATATATATATTTTCGAAAACTGACAGGTTATTTAATCCGCCACACAATAGCTGGCAAGAGGCGCTAATCTCATCATCTCTGTCCCTCCGCTTAACCTCATGTAAATATATTAATAAATATCAATGTCGCTTCGCTGAATTGTTGCATTGGGAATCTCGTGTTGTCATTTACATACGGCCGCGGTCACGGCTAAACGTAGTAGCCTTTCTGTATCACACGCGGGGAAAGCTAGTAGTTGAAAGTTGCTTGCAAGGCGTATCCTTATCGTTTTAAGTGTGCTCGCTGACAAGACGAGATAACGTAGCCTTTTGAAATTGCTCATGCAAAATTCACACGGTCCCGGCGACTTTGAATACACTGATTTCCCCACATCGAGTAGAATGAATTGTCCAATTCTTGAGTTTCAATTCTCCTTGTTTTTTGTAATTTACTTTGCTGTATTCATCTTGTTTTTGTAATTTACTTCGCTGTATTCATCTTGTTTTTGTAATTTCCTTTCCTGTATTCATTTGGCGATGCTTGTTGAAGCTTTATAGCAAGTTAATTTTTGTAAAGTCTTTGAAATTATTTTATTATTTGAGGTTTTGAAATTCCAGAGATGAACGCTTACTGAATTAGAAGTTAATTGAAAGGTCATTTGATATGAAGTATCTGGAAATCATTAGATGAAACTTATATAACTTTTAGTGTAAATATTGGTTTTGAATCAATATTGTGCGGTAGATTTTATTATCTTACTGTTGTGAAGTGGTAATTGAAGATTGTGCGTGGTTATATAATTGTGTTAATGTCTGTAGAAGTTTTAAAGGTTCAGCTATATTATAGTTATGTATATATATATATATATATATATATATATATATATATATATATATATATATGTGTGTATATAATGTATAATGCATATATTTTCATATGTATGTATATATGTGTATATATATATGTGTATATATATATATATATATATATATATATATATATATATATATATATATATATATATATATATATATATATATATATATATATATATATATAGCTAGCATCCTTTCTCATTTATTACTTGACCATCAAAATACAAACGAGAGGATCACTTTTCAAATTCTTAGACTTTGTAGTTGAACCCTTTGCAATATTGTTTCAATGGACGCTATTTCAAATGAACCGAAAAGCTAGCGCTTATAAATCCAGTTTTAGCATCATTATATTCGCCGGAAGGTGAACTGTGTATAGCCGATGTGAGACCAATTGAAGGAAGTGGATTAAATAACTTATGAAATTAAGTAATCACAGTAAGAACTTGTTGCTTTCTAGCGATACTTTCCTGGCGTCTACCCGTAACTAAGATAGAATAAGTAAATATATTTGTGTATATTAGTAAAGATATTTATAGCAAATTTGAAAAACCAGCTTGTAAGATTTTTGGTCTAGAATTCTATTATTCCAGTTTAGCGATAAATTTCTATCCCCATCTTTGTAAGGACTTACGCCACTAACAGGATTCCTTCCTTGCCGATGAAATAACATGTGTTTAACAAGCTGCTATACACACCTCACAGTATCATTCTGACTGGCCAGCGCCCACTGAAGTTCCCGATCAGTTTAGGAGTAGGGCGGAAAAGACATTTTACGGTGGGTAATCGCATATCGCCAAAGGGGAAATAGAGAGATAAATGAAGAGAGAGTTAGTTGCTGCTATCAGCGGCTTCTGCTCTTTACTGCACATAGAATTCCACCAAAGGTGAAACTGTCTCTTTTGGCGGAGGTTCCAAGGCGATTAAGAAAGGCCTCTAGAGCGCTTCCGTTGAGCGGACCGTTTAAGCAAGTGAACAGTTCTGTGCTAGATTACTTGCTTTGCCTAATCCTTCACCTCTTCTTACTGTTAGTCCTTTGCCCGGGCAGTGATTATAGCCCGTTGCAGTTGGGGAGATTGGAAAGATTTTGTGTTTCGATTTGTTAGTGTCGTGTAAACGGGTTTTATGTGTGTGTGTGTGTATATATATATATATATATATATATATATATATATATATATATATATATATATATATATATATATAGATATATATATATATATATATATATATATATATATATTTATATATATTTATATTTATATATATATGTATGTATATATATATATATATATATATATATATATATATATATATATATATATTTATATTTATATATATATGTATGTATATATATATATGTGTATATATATATATATATATATATATATATATATATATATATATATATACATATATATGTATATATGTGTATGTGTATATATATTTATTTATTTTTGTTTGTACACACGTTTTAATTCACTAGTTTGTAGACATGAGTCATTGACGGTGAACAAACTTAATTGTGATAATTGCAATAGTGTGTGTTTGCTTCATATATTTTATTGGACATTATTCCCCGGAGTTACTTGCAACTTTTACCGCAGTGGTGTGCATACGTATGTTGTATTTATACATGCGGTATTTTGTTTATGCGTGTGAATGTATATTATGAATAGTAGATTTCAAAGAGTGTCCGATAAGAAAATTTTGCATATATAATTTTAATAACTATATTCTATCGGGTAAATTATATTTTATAGAATTAGTATTTATATTTCACTGGGAGAATTAATTTTCATTCAAATCCGGTGATGTGAATTTCTCAAATAAAGTCCTTATATTTTATATAGAATTTATGTGATTTTCAAACCGGTGATATAGATTCTATAGGCGATGTTATATCTCCTTTTCTAAAGCAAAAGTTTATATTCAAATTCGGCTAGATAATGTGCCTTATAGATAATTATTTATATTCCGTAAATTCTATAAATCACGTAGATTATCCCACGTAGTCTATAAAAGCTATTTATTTCAACCCGATAACGAATATTTCATAAATAATATCTTTGAAAAAGATTATATTTTTCCCACTCAACTCCGGTGAGACAAATCGCATACGCGACGTCCTTATATTTTATAGAAACGTTTTTTGATGTCTTTATAATTTATAGAAACGTTTTTTGATGGATTGACTTGCCTCTGTGCGTCCTGTCCCTTCCGAAATTCCTGCTAGATGGGCGCAATTGACACGTGAGCCGCTTTTACAGGCGTGGGAAACTGTATTATTAGCGGGAGGTGAATTTGTTTTCGTTTTACATTTCATTGTTGCACGGGCTGGTCCCGATGTCCAAGCATTTTGCTTTCTTTTATTTTAGTGTGATTTTAAATTAT
>NC_090727.1:143222119-143234619 GCF_036898095.1 Palaemon carinicauda | reverse complement strand
TAAAATCGGGTGCCCACGTTTGTATACAAAAAGTCATCACTGTTGATTTATATAAAATTACAAATTATTATTGTCTTATTATAAATCATAATCTCCCCTTATAATTAATCTACTACAGCGACATATACAAATAATCGTATTTTAGATAATAATTTCCCCATTTTAAACTTATAATTATAGCTATATTCTTTTTTAAAAAAAGGTTTTGTTGAAATATTCCCCCTTATAAGAATACAAAAATTATCTCTACAAATATCTATAAGTATTGAAAAACATGTTTTAATTTTCTAATCTGGCGTCACAGCCTAAGTAAAACGGGATTGAAATATTTCCATCCTAGGAGAAGAGCATCAAATGGAGCGCAAATTATAAGGGCAGCCCCATTAGCTGTTTGTTAGTGATTTCTTAAAATCCTCAGAAGATTTTAGTCACTACTCCCAGAATCTATTTGTACTCAGTATAGTCAGCTATCATTGCAAGGTTTAGCGGGTTTACTGATGCGATAATAGCGTATTGCCTTTAGTGTTCGGTTAGATAAGAGGCTTATTTTAGTATTTTATGTAATCAGTTTTGTTGTATATACAGCATATGTATATTATATATATGTATATATATATATATATATATATATATATACAGTATATATATATATATATATATATATATATATATATATATATATACAGTATATATATATATATATATATATATATATATATATACAGTATATATATATATATATATATATATATATATATATATATATATATATATACAGTATATATATATATATATATGGCCTATATACATATTTAAATGAGCATTCGAACGATGTTTTATTAATCCAATAGTGATGGTTCCTTCAGTATTACTTTCTTACAAATTATCCTCTTTTCGCACTGCATTCAAACTCAAGTTCAGATTTTGTATATTTAACCTAACTTTCTCGTTGCATAGCGCGAATCTTCATAGAGTCTGGAATTAGAAAAAAAAGGTTAAATGTAATCTGACAAATGGGATGATTAGTAATTAGCTATTGGGGGTTGAAGAGGTTGGAAGTCTAGAGGGGGTGTGAGAGTGATTGGATAGGGGGGGGAGGAGGGATTGTGGTAGAATCGGTAAGTAAAGTGAATGAAGGCTGTGAGGGATTGGGGATTAGTTATGGAAGGGGGTGGGGGAATGAGAGATGAGGAAAATGAGGCGAATGCCTAAGGGTTAAGAGAAACATCTGAAGAGAAAGAAAGAGATTAGAGTTTACACAGGCGGTGACTACGTAAGAAAGAAACATGACTTGGAAAGACGATCTTAAAAGGAAGAGATTCCATGTAATGTTGCAAGATTACCAGTTCATTTATACTTAGGAAAAAGAAATGGAAAAACAAACGAAACGTGTAAACTAAGACTTAAATAGCGGAAGGATGCGTAAAATTTTTTTGAAAGTCGGCGGGAGACCAAATCACAGAAAACGGGAAATGTCATCAAGGAGGAACTGAAGAAAAAAAAAGTACTCGGATGTCATCATACGAATCTCGAGGAAGAATAGTTTTGTTGAGATGTGGGACGGAGAAGGAATGGGGCTTGGGGTGAGGGGTGGGGACCTTGAAGAAGGATAGGGATAGGGTTGGGATATGGTAGGGAGATGATGACAAGGAGAGGGAGGGGGGGGGGGGGAGAATGCAAGACGATGAGAACGGGAAAGACTGACTTCTGGAAATCCGTTTTCCATAATGTTGACGAGAGAGAGAGAGAGAGAGAAAGAGAGGGAGATAGAGTCTGCACCCCATTGATGTCTTCTTTTCGTTCTTGGAAGAAGGAGAAGAAGAAAAAGCGGGAGGAGGGAGAGTAGGGGGGGGGGGGGATAAAGGAGGGTGGTCCATATGTCACCAATTCCATTCTGGGCTTATTTATGGGGTCATCTTGAGGTGGTCCAGAGTCACTTTATATTTTGGGATTTGATTAATTTCCGTCTCGATTTTTTTCTACTTTGTTATTATTAGTGCCGCGGGTGGGATGATTTAGATATATTTATATGTGTATCGGATATAAAAAAAAAGGATAAATGAGGGCGATTTAGTGGAATGGAGGATATATGGTCTTGTGCCACTTCGATAATTTATCTTATATGGTTGAAATATGGCCTTTTTTTTATTTGGCTCCGTATTGGTCAAGAACTTTCTTAATGCAGTATCGAAGAACTATTGTCATTTAGTTTTATTGTTATTGTTATTCATATTCTTCTGCTGCTGCTAAAACTTAAGGGTGTAAATTATTTTTATTATTATTATTATTATTATTATTATTATTATTATTATTATTATTATTATTATTATTATTATTATTATTATTGTTGTTGTTGTTGTTGTTTTTATTGAAATTGCTCGTTCATGGCAAAGTTTTATTATTATTATTATTATCATTATTATTATTATTATTATTGAAATTGCTCGTTCATGGCAAAGTTTTTTTATTATTATTATTATTATTATTATTATTATTATTATTATTATTATTATTATTGCTCGTTCATGGCAAAGTTATTACTTTGTTTAAACTTTTTTTTTGTGCGAAATTATTATATATTTACTTTAAAAAATCGTAAAATTCAGAAGTATTCCTTAATATTTTATCCGTAATATCTTTGAAGTATAATTTTTCTTATATTTCCAAAGAATAATTCTTTTGATCAATTTTTTTTTTTTCACTTGATCTTTCATTGTATTATTTTTGGGTATTTTTGTTGAAATTACGTTTTGCTCTCCTTTCAAAAGACTGTATTTTTTACTGTATTTTTTACTGTATTCTTTTCCGTCGGCCTTTCGTTAAAAAGCCTAATACAGATAAGATTCTCTGCTGTTCTTGAATATTTCAGTCATTTTCATTTTCTATTCCATTTAATGTGTGCTTCGACCTTTCCGAGTGTGGAAAAGAAGTTGCAAGGCGATCATAGAATTATCGTTATTAATAATGATATTGGTACTATTAGAGTAGTATTACATCATCATCATCCTCATCTTCATCATCATCATCATTATCATTATCATCATCATCATTTTATTATTATTAATAGTAATTTTATAGATGTAAATTTAGCTTATTATTATTATTATTATTATCATTATTATAGGTTTAAATTTAGCTTATTATTATTATAATTATTATTATTATTATTATTATTATTATTATTATTTCAGGTGTAAATCTATCTTCTTTTAAGCATATATATTAAACAGGAATTTTTTGATACTGTTTCATTATCGTTATTGTTATTGTTGTTGTGTAGAAAATTAGAATCGTTTTAAAGCAGCACATGCTCTGGTTTTCTAAGAATAATTTAGCATTTTGGTAGACTACAACTCCGTATGGAAATCTGCTCTTACGAGTAAGATGACTTGTTTTTTCAAGGCGAAAAGGGTTGTGAATATAGACACGTCTATAAAACACACACAGAGACATATATATATATATATATATATATATATATATATATATATATATATATATATATATATAGATAGATAGATAGATATAGATATACAAATTCAGTGTGTATATATATACATATATATACATACATGTTTATACATATATATATATGTATATATATATATATATATATATATATATATATATTTATATATATATATAGATTTATATGTATTTATATAGATATATTTATATATACATATATGTATATATATATATATATATATATATATATATATATATATATATATATATATATATATTTACATATACATATATATATATAGTATAATGTATATATGCACGTTTATGTATATATTGATATCTATAATTACAATTTCTCTTGTCATAAATATGCTCGTTTAAAAAAAAAATTGTAAACAGGATACTGTTTTTAATGAACGTCAACCGCTTATATTTAACAAAAGTAATAAAAGTTAAAAAGTATGCTCATTGAAGGTATGAAAATAGAAATTTTGACTTGAATTTTATTTGTAATATATAAAACAAATTCTTAATAGTTTTATCGTTTGAAGTTCACGAAATAGATACCAAGAAAGAATATGTTCTAGACAATATAAAAGAAATTGTTATTTTTTGTGCTTAAAATCGTGAAAAAAATTTCCAAAGTTTTAATTCATACCTTCATTGAATGAATGAAAACCCCAAAGTCCCTGACAAGATATGCAGCCGGGTTGCAAGTATTTTAGTCTCCCCTATAAGCCTCGTTTGTAGGGGAGGAGTGAGGGGTGGGGGAAGAGGGAATAGGGAATTAGAAGTACAAGTGATCTGCAAATGTATGGGAGGGGGGGAGGGGTGAATGTTACGTTGTTATGGGGTGATGGAAGGGGTGGAGGAGGAGGAGGTGGTCCCCTGAAAGCTTTGGGGTGGGGACACAGAAAAAGAGGGATAGGGTAAGAGCGGAAGGAACCTTAGACATCAAGAAGGAGGGGAGAAGGAAGAAAAGAGGGGAGGAGGAGGAGGAGAATGGGGGTTGGGGGATGAATAAGTGAGAGATGGAAAGGGGGGAAAAATAGGGAATGCATTGGAAGAGGGGAGTTAATGCAATTTGTGGTGTCGATGAGACAACGTCTTTGTGAAGAACAGCCTGTGTTAGGGGGAAATTATTTGAAGGGAGTTCCGAAGGAGGGGAGAAGGGGCTGCAGAAAAACGGAAGGTTGTATGGGGGGAGGGGAGGTAGGGAAGGGGGAAATACGGAGGGTTTCTAGGGAAGGGGGTGGTATGTATGTAAGTCGAGATGTAAGGTCTATTACCATTTCGGGATTGATGATTGAGTATTACTTAGAGAGAGAGAGAGAGAGAGAGAGAGAGAGAGAGAGAGAGAGAGAGAGAGAGAGAGAGAGAGAGAGAGAGAAAAGCAGTTAAAGCGAGAACATTTCCCTGAAATGCAATAGAACTCCATAGTTGAGGAAAGCAGTGAAGCGTTAGATTGGTTGTAAGTGATAGCTGGGGAATCACGTCCAGTGTCTGCTGTTACACACCATCATTCCTCAGACATCAAGATGCGAAGGGATTTTACACAGGATGAATCTGATCAATTATTTTTATGTAGTTTTTTTTTATGAGGGAGATATTTTACGTTTCCATAAGCCTTATGATATAGGAGCGTGTGGATGTCAAAGTTTGTCATTCATAAGCCTTATGATATAGCATTGTGTGGATGCCAAAGTTTGTCATTCATAAGCCTTGTGATATAGAAGTGTGTGGATGTCAAACTTTATCATTCATAACCCTTGTGATATATAAGCGTGTGGATGCCAAAGTTGTTCATTCATAAGCCTTATGATATAGTATTGTGTGGATGCCAAAATTGTTCATTCATAAGCCTTATGATATAGCATTGTGTGGATGCCAAAGTTGTTCATTCATAAGCCTTATGATATAGCATTGTGTGGATTCCAAAGTTGTTCATTCATGTCTTATGATATAGTATTGTGTGGATGCCAAAGTAGGTCATTCATAAGTCTTATAATATGGAAGTGTGTGTATGTGAAAGTTAGTCATTCATAAGCCTTATGATATAGAAATGTATGGATGCCAAAGTTTGTCATTCATAAGCCTTGTGATATAGAAGTGTGTGTATGTCAAAGATAGTCATTCATAAGCTTTGTGATATAGAAGTGTGGGGATGTCAAATTTGGTCATCAATTATGAAAACAAAATCTTGTTTCCTACGATGTTTTCGTCTTTCTAAATTAGTAAACTCTTCCCTTTGGGGTTTAATCTAAAAATTCAAAATGGGAAAAACATATTTCTGAGCGAGATAAGAAGCACATTATTATGGTTTTGGTTTTAGTTTACATGTGCATTGGTTTGTTATTTAAAATCGGTACATCTTGATCTCATTAGAACAAGAAAACGGCTGCAATTTGTGAACGTAGGTTAAAGAAATATGATGTTCGGTAAGAACATTAGCTCTGGAAATTATATTTGTTTTACTTATAATATCACTTCTCCTCTTATTTGTTGATTATTGAGAATCCTGTGGAATAAGGTCGTGAAACTGACATTGCAAATGGTTGCATAGAGTAGCATATTTTTGCAAGATATTCCTCCATTTCCCCATCTTAGATAATGTATCTATTTTAGCTTTTAGTGCTATCACCACTAGTTTACTAGGTTCATTTATTTCATCATATAGATTTTTTATTATTATTATTACTATTTAATATAATATTCATTTAATTTGGGCATTTTTAATCGCATTCCAAGTAACAAGTTTATAAATGATTAGTGACCTAATCTATGGATACTTGACTTGTCCTATTAAAACCTATGCACATATGATTTTTGTTGTTATTATTATTGTTATTAGGAATTTAAAAATATCCTACGATGCCCTCAATTACGGAGGCCACGGCCTGAGTTCTACTTCAGTTAGTGTAGGATCTTGTTTCATATTTTTTTTGTGCAAAACCTAGCATTGTTCGTTCATACATACCCTCGTTACCGCCCGTGGGAGTCTTTCAGATACTTCAGTCAATGGTTCTGAATTTTTTTTTGGAAGGGGGTTAGGGGCAATATGAAGAGAGAGATGGAGTTCGATATCTGAATCCTTTTGAAACAAGACATTTTTCTTTATTATTTGTTTCATTCTGACATTTTTTTTTGGTTTTGGCTAGGATGCTGCGGTCGGATATGGATTTTCCAAGCCAATAATGCGGAGTCCATTTTTTCGTAACTCAAGTAACTCGTAATATCTATATTTTGTATCCGTCGGGTACATTGTCGGTAATAGTTATGGATGATAATGAGATTTCGATGTATATGATAGCATCGGGGATTTTTATTATGGATAGTGATCATAGTGATAGTGATCATTTTCATTATTTGGTGTTGTGAGTCATGATCAACATATGTGCTAAGATTTTTAAGAATGCTTTTCAAGTAATACTGTATATATATATATATATATAGATTTTATTTATCATATATGTTATCTTTTGTTTATTATGTTATATTATACGCATTCTTTATCTTATATTCGTTTTAGTGGCTGTTGACGCTTATATGCGAAAACAAAACTAGTACACCTTGGGTGTTACAGATTCGCTAAGTATTACCGGTGTTAAGTAAATTATCTGCATCAGATAATGGTAAAATATGCTTTCGTATGTATGCTTAGGCTTTAATCCTAATTAGGCTAGAGAGGGGCTATGTGCATTGGCTGTCTTCACTTCTATTCTTTAAAAAATGCAAAACAGTTTTCTTATTTGTGTTGTTTTTAAAGTTAATACTACGACGAAAATCTTATGTTCACCTCAGATATTCACTTAAGAATGTACCTGTTCCAGATGTTATCAAACCGATATAGGTTAGGACAAATTTTAAGCAGTTAGAAGTTGTTTGTGTGATCCGCTTGCAAAATATAGAAATTTCTGAGAATGCATTGTTAGTCGGTCCTAGTTTGTCGACATAATGTTAGGCAGAATCTTACTGATCAAATTCACCAAACTGTTTTTATTTTTCTTGAATTTCGGAGAATGGTTCGCTGGTTGGTCCTCATTTTTCAACTGGATTGGGATCAAAGTATTCCTGCAGAATTGCTGTTTTAGTTTGTCTGGTCTAGATTGGGAGCATTTATTGTTCTATCTTGAAGAAGTTTTAGTAATTCCAAGGAGAAACAACAAACGCTTATGCGTCTATATAGTTATCCATCGTCATACGATGTTTTCAGAATGGTTTGATATCAATTTGATAACACTTTCAATGATATGTTCGCTTGACGAGTTTCACTTATTTTCCCTCGTTTATCTACCCTGATTATCATCTTTTGATATCTCTGATTGCGATTTTCATTATTCCCCTCCGTAGCTTGAGCGCGATAGGATAAAGCCAGTTAACCAGCAAAGAAAAATAAGTATATGAAATAAATAAAAACATGTAAAAAGAATTTGGCATTACTGTTTGTTACCATTGAAACGCCTAACCTGGACGTTTTCTTAAATCGGAAAATTGAACATGCAAGAAAAGGTAACATCAGAATTCAAAAATCTTCCAAATTAATCACTTTGCATTTTTCTTCCCCTGGCATCATCATCTACCTGTACCATAACTCGGTTTTATGATTCATAATGGTCTCCTGCGCTTATACTTAGCTCATGACTACAACTCCTGACCCTGTGAAGCTATCTCTTCGTTGAATAACTCTATTAAACTTACTGGGCGACGCAATAAGCTGCAAACGTATTTAAACTTACTGGGAAACGTAATAGCTACAAACGTTTATTCCTGCCCTGGAAGAAGAGAAGTGTGAAAAGCTTATGAATGACTAATGTAATATATCAAGCTTAACGATAAGAAACTGTTAGAAACTCGCAGTGTCGTTAATTGTAATGCCAATGATAAAACAATTCTATTAATAATGAGAAGTCTGTATTTACTATCTCTAGTTTCTATAAGCTTTGGTTATAGGAGAGGGGGATCTTTTTCCTTCTTTTAATATTATTATTATTATTATTATTATTATTATTATTATTATTATTATTATTATTATTATTATTATTATTATTATTATATAGGATGCTATAAGCCCAGGGGCTCCAACAGGATTTAATTCTTCCCAAAAGTCCACCCATTTTGCCTTATATGTAACTCGTGTGTGAATTTGTATCAACAATCAAATATGTTTCACCGTACACATCACTTTGAACTATCGGGAAGCCAATGCGGTCGCAAGAGTGATATTGTTACGGAAATTATCTGGAAGCATTGCTTTCAATATACAATCGGTTGACAATTTCATAACACATTGCGTTATATGGCTCCCTGGGTTTTATCCAAACTCCGGAAACATGGGGATTCTGATATCAAGAAGACATTAAGTTTACTGTTTGTTGGTTATGTAGTTTTGGTCAAGTACGGAATATTTATATAGGCAATGAGCTATGACGTTTTATTTAATGGTACTTCATTGTTTCAGTACTCTACCGCGTATATTATTTACACTTGATACAGTACCTGCTGTCAGCTGCTCAGCTGTTTTTTATTTATTTATCTTTTTTTCTATTTTATGATAGATTTTGTGATACCGAGTGTCTATCTTCTTATTGTTTACTTGATTGGCAAAACATTAATTACTGTTTATACCACGAAACCAGCCGTTCATATGCCATACGGCAGATGCTCCAATACTTTTAAAACCAGATTTTATGTTTGTTGATTGCTATTTACATAAGCAAACTTGTGATAAAAGGGTCAGGGGTTAGATTGAATTCAAGATTCTCCTAAATGACCTTCTTAATTGTCTCCAATTTCACCTCAGAAATATGAAAAGAAGAATATCAGTTTCCGATATTTTTTTTTTATCTTTTGTTCTTAGTTATTAAACAGATAATTTGATAGAGATGAATAGTCTATTGTATCGTGTTTTCTTTTATTCTCACAGGATTGAGTGAAAGTTAACTTTATTCCATAACCTAGTTTGATTTACGTATCTTTTCTATAGGAAAGTCTTACCGGAAATCAATTCTTGGGATATATAGTCTTTTAGGAAATGTGGAGAAAAGTATTTTATGTGTTGCATGTTTATATAAGTATGTTTGTATGTAAATATGTGTTTAAAGTGTTGTTGTTGATTGGTGAAGAAGTGGACATTAAAGATTTGTTAGGAAAATAAAGACAATTTTATTTATCATTATTTGGATGCTTAACATAATTACATACCTAAAAATTCGTTTCTTATGATTCTTTGTAAAATTTGCACCTTAAGCATGCTAAGATATTTTCAAAAATTGAATCTGAATTGTCATTCGGATAACTCTACGTTGTCCTTAATCTAGGTAACATTGACATAACGAAATACATGTAAAATACTCCTAATAAATTCTGAAATTATAGAATTGTTAATTCTAGAATTGGGGAATTGTCCTGCCGTAAGACAAAGAGATAACACCTTATCGCGTAACGGGAAAACGCTACGTTGCCCTCAATCTACGTAACACTAAAGTAACGAAATGTATGTAAAATACTCCTAATAAATTCTGAAATTGTGCAATTGTTAATTCTAAAATTGGGGAATTGTCCTGCAGTAAGACAAAGAAGTAACACCGTCATTGAACGTTTTATGCATTTGCCAAGCGAAATCTTTTCCTTTCTTGTTCTTTTTTGTTTCCTTTGCATGTACAAAGAAGTAAGCTAAACATTGAAAAGCAGATTTCCAATCAATCAATACTAATGGTCCGACTCGGGATGTGTCAAACTCCTGTTAAATACCATCATTATTTCTGTATGGGTTGTAATAACGCATTGCAATCGAAAGTTGTTTTAAATCTTCACTGTTTCCTCTGCTTAAATCAGAAAAATAAACAAAAGTACGCCGATTTTTTTCCAATCTTATCATCCGATTCCGTGCGTGTGTTGTCCCACAGCTTGCCTCGTTCATGAAAGTTGCATAGGGGCGTTGGGTCTTGCTAGCGGGCGGTCGGCATCGAAATCCGAACGGTCGGAGCCACTTCTTCAGGTGGCGTGGCTACGATAGCGCTTTCCCGTCGCCTGGCATAGGCGAACGAACGCGTCCTAAGTTGGTTAGTTGATGAGCAATATGATTTTTCATGTTGTTATGATTCGGGAAACGGTATGTGTGTGCCTCGTAGTTGTCAACAAACTGATAGGCTGTTTTGAAGACATAATACTTGTCGTTACGGAAGGTTTTTTGCTTAAAATCTCAATTTTTCATGTTTTTTTTTTTTCTTAATGTGGCTACTTTCCCTTCACAGACAAATATTCAGAAAATTTTAAATACCAACAATTGTATTCTTATGATTCTATTTTTCTCAACTTTTAGAAAGATGCAATGATTTATTTATACAGCGAAATTTATAACCAAATCATGGGGTCTTGGTCACAGATACATGAATGTTTAACAATACATTAATGTTTACGCATGAATATATAAAATCGCTTTTAATCTAACATTCAAAGTACAATATAGCTCTTAATTTATGATGAGATTTATGACGCCTGAAAAGTAATACATATGAATGAGAAATATTCGCTTAGAATATAAATTTACGAATCTTATGTGTGAATATAAAGTAAAATGGAAAATAATCGGAGAATTTATGTTAATAAAATGTATGATTCCCGTGATTTAAAAGAATGTAAAGTTAAATTCTTCAAAATACTTGACCTGATAATGCTTTATATTTCCTTTATACTATAAACTTTCTCTGGAAGAGGGAAAGGCTAGATATGGTGAATATATATAAATACATCTTCATTCAGCAATTTAAGAATTTACAATGAGAGAGAGAGAGAGAGAGAGAGAGAGAGAGAGAGAGAGAGAGAGAGAGAGAGAGAGAGAGAGAGAGAGATATTAACTTTCCATGGGTATGATTCTCCAATCATAACAATATTTCCTGAAAGTAAATCTTGTAATTCCTACATGACTTCTCAAAAACTTATTTTGGCTTTCTGGGAATTAATGAGAATCATGACAATGGGATGTCACGAGATCTAATCTGCAGAAATTCATTTTGTCTTTTTTATGTCTTATTTTTATAGTATTAACATCTTTGCTCAAAGCTGGGCAAGTGGATTTATCCTATCCTACTTACTGTAGGTTGGATAAACTCAAAATCCCTTTATAAAGTTGTTTTTTCATGTGGAAGAAATTGGTTTTAATTTTAGTGTTATTGTATCTTGTAATCCCTTGGTTATAGTCTATATTATAATCCCTCGTTATTATAATAAAGGTAAGATTTTTTTTTTTAAATTGCACTTTTATTTTTCCCCTTGTAAGTTGGTTTTATTGACTGCTGATAGAGAATACAATATATTTCATATTGAGCAGCTCGAAGTTTTGAAGGAACTACCTGATTTTACATTAGATTTTCACTGATAATTCTTTCAAGATCTCGATTTCCAATATTATCGAACTAAAAGTGTGATCTAAAGTCAGCTTCCCGCTGTATTGTTCGGTATTTTGATCATGAAATTATGGAAAATTGACTGGGAATTCCTTTAATAGTGTATCACATGATGAAGAAAATTGCATGAGAAAGCGACCATCGATTCTACATCATATAATTGGCCGTGATTTAATCTTGAATAAAATATCACAATGACTTTGATATATTTTAAATGTATTTCGTATCCAGATGCGATTAAACTCTCGAGTGTTTTCAAGGCCAATCATATCAAGATATGACATTCTTAGAGGGTTCTTTCTTGAGTAATTTTAATATTTTCATGTGGCGGTGGATTATGATCCTTAAGTATAATTCTTACCGCATTTGCCTTGAATCATGAGATAGATCATCCAGTATTTTAAATTAACTTTTCATCCAGATTGTGTCCACATATGAAAATATATTTCTAAGTATTTTCAACTTATTTCTCGTCCATATAAGTTTGAGACCCTAACGAGTATTGTTGAATGTTCTGGAATATCTAATAAAGATAATTCGACTTCTAAAGCAATATTATCTAGTGTTTTGAATGCAATTCCAATCAAGCTAAACATGATTCGTGGAAAAAAAGTAACCTTTAACATC
>NC_090727.1:143196202-143203702 GCF_036898095.1 Palaemon carinicauda | reverse complement strand
ACAAGGAAAAATATAATATATTAAGAAGAGTAGCAACATTGAAATAAATATTTCCTCTATAAACTATAAAACAGGAAAAAAAAGAGGAAGAATAATTAGATAGACTAGTGTGCCCGAGTGTGCTCTCATTGCTTTCTGTTGGGTACCGTTAGATTTTATTGTTGATGTATATTTTCTTCTTTTTTTTCTGGCTAAAGACGTGAATCTAATATGAATTAATGTGTACAGAATTTTAGGCTTTTCTGGACCGTTCGCAGAAAATAGCTTCAGTTATCAACAGTTTTTTTTTCTTTTTTTCAATAGTTATATTCTCATGTTAGTGTTTATCTGGGCACTTTCCGAAGGAACAGTACATTGTTTCAAGATTTTATTATAATGAGTTCTTGAAGCTAAGGCCAGGCTAATTGAGGAATGACATAGGAGAGAGAGAGAGAGAGAGAGAGAGAGAGAGAGAGAGAGAGAGAGAGAGAGAGAGAGAGAGAGAGAGAGAGAGAGCAGCTGGGTATGTGTGTGTGTGTTTGCAATAAGTTGAAGGAAGGGGGGGAGAGAACGATGATGAGTGAGTGGGTTGGTGGGGTGGGGTGGGGGGGGGGGGGTTAGAGATCTTTGATGTGGGCAGGGCGAGCATTGTGACCCACGGGCCACTGTCCGGTAGAAAGGGGCGGGATTTTTATCCTTTTTTTTTTCATGTGGGTTGTGGCTATGAAGGGACCAGGGCTGGGGCTGATAGGTGCAGAGGGGATGGGGTGGGTGGGAATTCTCTTAGTAGTAGCAGCAGTAGACGTAGTAGGGTGGGTAGTAAGAGAGGTGTCTCCTGCGTTTTGAGATCAGTTCGGCCCACAGCCCTTACCACCTCGCACGCACGTACGCGCTTACCTCGATTTATTTTTTTTTAACCCGTTGACACCGACCTCCTCCTCCTCCAGGAGAGAGAGGCCCTGCCCTGCCATTCCTCTCAAGGTTGTAGCATACCCTCGCCTCTCTGGCGGCTCCACCGTCAGGTATCCATCCCCTTCCTCCCCCGCCCGGATACCCACGCCCTGCGGAAGTCCTCTCTCTCCTACAACTCGCACACACTCTCACTGTCACTCATTGCTATTGCATTAATCTCTGCATCTGACCTGATCATTTTTTGTCCCTCCTGTGCATAACCCAACTTTTTTTTTCTTTCTTGATTCTCCTCCTGTTTCTCCGTCTTCTTCATTAACTCCTTCATCCCCTCCGGCTGCTAGATTTCCCCTCCACCCGTCTTCTGCTCTTCCCTCGACTTCCACTACCCCTCCCCATCCCCTCCCCACTTCCTTGCCCCTTCCCCAATCCTCGGGTGTACCCAAAGGGAAGGAAGATATAGAGAGGAAACAACTGCAAGTGACGTGATGGTAACTGGGATTTAGCAGTAGCCGTGTAAGTACCTGTTAATCGTGTCTAGGTGATTTTTTTAATATACTTTTTTTATTTTTATTTTTTTTCAATTTTGATGTTTCTCGTGTGTATCCTCATTAGATTGGAGGATTATGATACATACCAGTGGTTAATGAAAAGGAAAGTACAGGAAAGTGTTGTCGTCGGAAGAAAGTTATGTTTACGATTGAGTCGTTTGATCTCCTGGCGGTGCACGATTGCATACATCGAATCAATAACAGAAACTGATGTTTTTTTAAGGAAAATTAAAAGATAAAAAGTTAAAGATATGTATTAAAAAATAAGCTAGAGAAGGAGAAGAAGAAGAAGGACGCCCCCCGCGAATGGACGGTGCATTGTTGCAAGATGATTTATGTTGCAGGCGAACGAGTGAGCGAGCTGGAGTATAAGAGGGATGATGATGAGGAGGAGGTGGAGGAGTAGGAGGAGGGGACTGGAGAAGTTGAGCCCGCATCCCCTCCCTGTTAACCTCCTCCTACTCCTACTCCTCCTCCTCCTCCACCTTCCCCTTGTACTCTCTCTTTCTCTCTCTCTCTTTCTCTTCCTCCCCGAACACTCACCCTCTCCAGTGAGTTTAGAGGAGGTGGGGGAAGGGAACTGACTAGGGAGGAGAAAGGCCTTGCAAGCCCCCCTCCCCCCTCCCTCTCCTCCTCCCCCTCCTCTCAAGTCTCTCTCTCTCTCTCTCCCTGTCCCCCTTCCATCTTTATGCATCTTTTGACACAACATGCATTCCTTCCCAGGCATAAGCTCAAGCGTTGCATATCTCCGCAGAGCAAATGCATCTCTCCTCGTCAAATGGCAATATTAACGCTGCATTGTATGTCACCGAGGTCCCAAAGTCCTCTTTGATGTTACACACGGTCGGAGGTAAGCGTGACATGTTTTTTTTACACAGTTGTTTGTTTATTTTGTTGCGTCTCGCCAAACCTCTTTAAGAGGTCCTCCCCCCTGTTTTTGTCGGTGCCGTAAGGTGAGGTTTGACACACGTCGCATAGCGATACTGTCAGTGGCAGGAGATAAATAAGATCTTGCGATGAATGAAAGCGGCGAAAGGAAAAGTTTTAACCAGAATCTTTTTTCCCCCCACCGAAGGGAGTCGATTTATAAGCGGACCGAAGGAGCATGACGCGAGTGTTGCTGTTTAGTGCAGTCTATAGGGGGGGAGGAGGAAGCCCGAACGGTACGTCCGAAAGGCTTGCAAACACCTCCGGAGTACATTAAATTCTTTCAACTCCGTACTCTGGGTCATTGAGTGGGTACGTTTGCCATTGTACCTTTTGCAATGCACCATACAGAGATTGAGGAGGGAAAAAAAAGGAAACGGGAAAAAAGTAGCGGGTCGGAAAAAAGGTTAAACTAGCGTCCCGCTCGTGGCTTTTGACGATGTATGGGGAGCTCATTGCTCGAATAAATAAGGAAAAAAAGTCTTTTTTATAACTTTTTTGCAATACCCCTGCATGGTGGGGGGTGTTATGCAAATCGTTTGTTATTATTGGAAGTGCTGTTATTGTTATTGCATTTGTGTTCTTCATTTGTGCTGGTTGCATGTTGACGCTTTTTTTCAAGTGAGGTAAACATTGGCTTTGAACACCGCAGGGTAAGCCGAATCTTATAAAAGCTTTGCTGTGGAAATTTAGTTTATGATTAATAAATAGAGGATAGTTTCTTTGTAAGTAATTTAGTCTTCGCTACAAAAAACAGTATTATTATTATTATTATTATTATTATTATTATTATTATTATTATTATTATTATTATTTATCAATTAATATTATTTTTGTTATTATTATTTTTATTATCATTATTGTTATTATTATTATTATTATTATTATTATTATTATTATTATTATTATTATTAGCAGCTAAGCTACAACCCTACTTGGAAAAGCAGGATGCTATAAGTCTAAGGGCTCTAATAGAGAAAAGTAGCACAGTGAGGAAATGAAATAAGAAAATAGATAAATTATATGAGAAGGAATGAACAACTGAGATATAGCATTTTAAGAAAACAAAATATGGTGAATAATAATTTGTCACTGCCACGATTTTAACAGAATAAACAAAATTTCACCATCGTCATTAAAAATGATGATTGTTTACTAATGATGATGAAAATTTAGTGATTTTGTCAATAACTTTGTAGTGGCTTCTAATATACATCAATATTTTAGTGATAAAATATTAAAATATCATTTATATGATAATCAAAATTAATTTAATAATTTCTTTCCCTTTTATTTCTTAGCACCGATATATAAAATAATTTTGAATCATTTTTAAGTCAATAAAGTGAAATTATAAATTTAAAGACTTGAAGAAAATTATATCGTTCTTATTCCAATATAATTTAGAAGAAAAAAATTATTCACCCAATTCCCTTAATCTACATTTAAACATGTTCCACAAAATACGGTTCATAAAATAATTTTCTTACATTTTATAAAATTATTCATCGCTTAAAGAAACTATTTGTAATCTAATCACAGTAAAATCACGTTCTCATATTTATGCTCTAATTTTTTAAATTAATTCACTTAATCCTTCGGAATCATCAAAAGTATTACAGAGTATGAACTGAGCTTTATATGTGGTGGCATCAAAACCACGAAAGATATTATGATCTTTGTTTTCAATAAATTGTATTTCATGTTCTTTTTCATATTTTCCTGTCCATGTTTTACTGCTTTACAGTAAATTTTATTTGAGAAATATTTTTTTGTGTGAAAATTATAATAACGTTGTTTTTCAATCATGTTCTATTATAGACAAACTTTTAGCATACTGCTATTAAGAATATTAGGTTGATTACAACAAATACTTTTTTAATTCACAGTTTCGATATTGGAAAATAATAATTATGTGCGTGTATATACTTGTGTCAAAGTATGCGATCGAAAAGTGGTGTGTATATATATATATATATATATATATATATATATATATATATATATATATATATATATATATGTATGTATGTATGTATATATATGTATATATATATATATATATATATATATATATATGTATATATATACAGTATATATATATATATATATATATATATATATATATATATATATATATATATATATATATATATATATATGATGCCTGTAAATGTGTGTGTGTAAACGGTCGTGTGTTTATAACCTAAAGCGTGTGATGTATACACTGATGTTATATATATATATATATATATATATATATATATATATATATATATATATATATATATTGAATAGACAGTCTCTCAATCTAGCTAGCCCGACATGTATTTATCTTTCTTAGTAAAATGATTTATTAGTGAACCAGTGTAATTCATTATTCTATTTTCGTGTATGCATACCATATTCTTATGCTCTAGTTGAATTAAAACTATTTACAATGGAATCATTCAAAAAATTATCTGGCATCATTACGAACTTAGTAAAAGCTTACAATGATTTACTAGTTTTCAAGGTAAATGTGGATTAGTGTGAATATTTTATAAATGGAATGTATATATACAGTAAAATATCAATTAGAAAAATATTGAATGATTTAAAATCTTCCTTCATCATACAGACAGTATATGCTTATAATTTGGAATGAAAGTATAAATAAAAGAAAATTAGAAATAAAAAAAGTCTTCATAGAATACTAATAAGTAAAAGTTGTTAACCGTACATTAAGAAAAAAAAAACAAGTGTGCATAGAAATGTCAAATCAAACGTAATAAAAAAAAAAAAAAAAATACTGGTACCATATGCATATATACCAATGCATATATTCCGACCCCTGCCCCCAGAAAAAAAAAAAAGAATAAAGTAACTTGTACCACATGCATATACTGTATACCCATGCACATTCCTACTAGAAAAAATAATGAAAAATAACTGGTACCATATAGGCTACATATATACCAATGCATACATTCCGACCAAAAAAGTCATAAAAAAAAACTTGTACCACATACATATACAGCATACCCATGCCTAATTTCTGACAAAAAAAAAATAAATAAATAAAAAAATTATTAATTAAAAAAACTAGTACCATATATACCCATGCATACATTCCGACCAGAAAAAAAGTAATAAAGATAACTAGTACCATATACATATATACCAATGTATACATTCCGACAAAAAAAAAAAAAAAGACTGGAACCACATGCATATGTACCCATGCATAATTCTGAGGCCCCCCCCCCAAAAAAAAAAGGAAGTGATGAAAATAACTTGTACCACATGCATATATACCCATGCATACATTCCAACCAAAAAAAGAAAAAAAAAAGAATAAAAAGAAAAACGATGACAGGAAATGGGTATATAACATTACCATCCCAATCTTTTTTTCCCCACCACTGCTCTCGCTCCCTCTACCATAAAAAAAATTAGCAGTAGCAGCCGTATTTGGCTTAAATAATGATTGCCCCGTTGTAGCATTCTGTCACCTAGTGAGTGGATTGCGTTAAGCTCATTATCATGAAATTGTAATTCCGAATACGGTTTGATTGTGCATTTTTATTCCGAGCTCTTGATGCCACCACTGCTTGCGGGGGATATATATATATACAATGCGTTTGTGTTTGTCTTCAAATGCTTGGGTTTTTTATTATTTGTTTGTAATGCTTTTTGGGGAGTTATGCTTTCTGTGTGTGTTTGTTTTTAGTAGTGATTATGAGGATAACTTCGGTTTTTTATTAGTTTCTTTTCATTGCCATAGGGGATAAACTGTATTTTTGCTCTTTAGATTTTGAATGGGTTTATATACTCTGTTTTTAGATTTATTTTATAGGCATTATTACATTATGTTTGTGTTTGTTTTTTGTTTTGAAGTGAGGATTGATATCTCTTTCCTCCTTCTCCGAAGAAGACTGTTTTGATGTATTGCAAGATATTACGTCAATATAAACCTTCGCATTTTTTTCCCCTTTTTCTTTAAGGACAGATTGACCATTCTAAGGAACATATTATCAGCTTAAGTTTCTCTTCGTTTGTTTATTTCTATCTGACTATCTGTTGTTCGAATTTGCAGTCATGTGTAGACGGATATTTAGATTTACATTGTTCAGAAATTGTTAGATCTACGTATTTATGTAAACTTTTTAAGTACAGAAAGGAACTATTAACATATATGCGTGTATGCACTCTTTAATACGTTATATATATATATATATATATATATATATATATATATATATATATATATATATATACATATATATATATATATATATATACTTATATATATGTATATATATATATATATATATATATATATATATACACATACATATGTATATGTATGTATATATATATATATGTATATATGTGTATATATATACATACATATATATATATATATATACATCAAAGATCCTTTATCTAAGTTTACCTTCCATACACTTTTATATCTTTTCTTTAAAGAATATTCACTGCAGAATCATAAAGATATTTTTATTTACTTTCAATATATATATATATATATATATATATATATATATATATATATATATATATATATATATACATATATATATATATATATATATATATATATATATATATATATATATATATATATATATATATATACATATATATATATATATATATATATATATATATATATATATATTTATATGTATATATATGTGTGTATGTGTGTTTGTGTATGTGTATGTGTCTCACACACACATGCAGACCTCGCCTCGGATTGCCCGCAGTCGAGAAAAAAATTGCCTGGTGCACACAAATATGCGTTTGCTTATAGATTTTTATGCGGATCAAGAATCCCCTTGTGAATGATAATGAATCTGTCATTTTCAGCACCACTAAATAACTAGCGTTAAAAAGTCAGCAGTCCATCCAATTAGATAAAACACACACGCATAAAGCGTCCTTCCTTTTTTTTTTTTTTTTTTTTTTTTTTTTTTTTTTTTTTTTTTTATTCCATCTGTGCTGAAAGGCCGCCTCTGCCTCATAAACTCGCCCGAATAAATTATTAATATTTTGATAGTTGTGGTATCAGTGTCAAAACAATTATTTCAAATGTTTGTTTTGTGATTTTATACAGTAGTGATATTACACA
>NC_090727.1:143186202-143191202 GCF_036898095.1 Palaemon carinicauda | reverse complement strand
TCTCCTGCTATTTTTCTTATCATCATGCATTTCCTTCCTTTCGTAACTGCACATTCTTCTTCTTCCTTGGTATACTTCTTGAAATTGTCTTCTATTATTCTTATCATCATCTAGCATTTCCTTCTTCTCGTAACTGCATAGTCTTCTTCTTCCTTGCTCCTGTACCCTTTTCTTATCATCATGCATATCCTTCCTTTCGTAATTTCCTATTCTTCTTCTTCTTCTTCTTCTTCTTCTTCTTCTTCTTTACCCTTTTCGTATCACCATACATTTCCTTCCTTTCGTAACTGCATATTCTTCTTCTTCTCCTTCTTCTTCTTCCTCTTCCTTGCTCCTTTACCCTTTTCTTATCATCATGCATATCCTTCCTTTCGTAATTTCCTATTCTTCTTCTTCTTCTTCTTCTTCTTCTTCTTCTTTACCCTTTTCGTATCACCATACATTTCCTTCCTTTCGTAACTGCATATTCTTCTTCTTCTCCTTCTTCTTCTTCCTCTTCCTTGCTCCTTTACCCTTTTCTTATCATCATGCATATCCTTCCTTTCGTAATTTCATATTCTTCTTCTTCTTCTTCTTCTTCTTCTTCTTCTTCTCCTTTACCCTTTTCTTATCATCATGCATTTCCTTCCTTTCGTAACTGCATATTCTTCTTCTTCTTCTTCTTCTTCTTCTTCTTCTTCTTCTTCTTCTTCTTCTTCTCCTTCTTCTTCTACTCTTCCATTGCATTACGGTAGCTCTCGTCCCGTCGAAGCACATCATGCACCTCCGGCAGAGCCTCGAATCAGATAGTGTCAAGCGGACATCACCTTCCCCAACGCTATCACTTCGCCCATCTGGATTGGATCAAGCTACTGGTCTTGAAGACAACCTTCTGATCTCTCTCTCTCTCTCTCTCTCTCTCTCTCTCTCTCTCTCTCTCTCTCTCTCTCTCTCTCTCTATAATTACCGGAGTGGTTCTGTTGTGACGCCAGTCTACGTTTGATAGTCAATCAAACCTATCAATTAGTAATCGCCTCTTCTGTGCCTCCAGGATCTGATCAATCTACTGTTGCTGAGAACAACCAAAAGTCTCTCTCTCTCTCTCTCTCTCTCTCTCTCTCTCTCTCTCTCTCTCTCTCTCTCATCACTGTCCGTGACATAATCTTCCTTTTTGATTTGCCATATTTTATTTCCAGTATGACTTTCTCTCCATCATTAATTTTCGCTTGCTTTCGTTTTCATCAACTGCCGACTTCCAGTCATCTCTTCTTGGCAACAGATGGCGTTGTGGTATAGATATCAGTTGTCCTGGAGGATCATATAATTGACTAAAAGGAAATGTGAACATACATACATACATGTGCTGGAAGAGTACTTCAGCTCCCGTATGCAAATTTAGGGTTCGTGGTTACGAATAGATTTTATTTTGACAAATTGGGCAAATCATTAAACAAAAGAATAAATCGGTATTCATAATTATTAATAAAAACATCAACAGCAGCTAAAAAGGATTATTATTGTTAAATAAATTGTTACCTCTAGAATAAAAGGAGTAATATTACCAACCATAATTTCTTTTTACAAACACTAAAGAAAAAAAAGTTGAATAACGTAGCTTTTAAAAATAAACATTTGAAATTAAAATTGCAATATTAAAAACAAGCGTATACGCGATACCTAAAAATCTTTTTGGAAGAGTTTCGTAGGCCGTATAATTATACCTTGCTCTTTAAAATGCATATCAAATACTAATTTCCTTTGCATAATATGTTTCGCTCAACTTTATCTCAGCGCTTAGGAAAAGTAAATAAATGTCGGGTTTTATTGAAATCTGGCTGAGTATTCAACCATTTTTTTATATGAATTTAATATTTTTCTTTTCTTGGTTGGCAATTTCAAATTGAAACGTTCATATTTTGTTTTGCGGTTTGATGTTTTTTTTTAATGAATTTTCATTTGTTTACAAATATACCACTTACATTACACGAAGCCTAATGTGTTATTACTCATTTTTGTATGAATATACTTTTTCCACTAACATCTTTGATTCCTATACTTATATATGTATATATATTCGCAAGTAAACACAGATACACACACACACAACACATACATATATATATATATATATATATGTATGTATATATATATATATATATATATATTTGTGTGTATATATGTGTATATATATGTGTGTGTGTATGTATGTATATATATATACTGTATATGTATACAGATAAATATATATATATATATATATATATATACATATATATATATATATATATATATATTTACATATACACTCGCATTTAGACACACTTATACATATACTGTATGTTTATTTATTTATATGTTGTGATCATAATTATTCAAGTAATAACAAAACGAAGCTAATATCCTGAAGCAATCGAAAGAGGCAACTGAGGAAATAGGATGAAAAGCTTGCGGTATAGATGTAGTGTGTTTCGGTAGTTGTCGGGGGTGGGGGGAGTTGGGGGAATTAATCACGAATTCCCCCTCCCCTCCCCCCATTTTAAAAGAAGCCCCTAGCCTGCCTCTTTCACCTGGAATGCATTTTTTGGGGGCATTGGGAATGCAAAACGGAGCGGGGGAGACAGCGGGAACTGGGCAGAAGGGGTAAAAAAATGTGTGAAAGCGAGTTTGGTTGAACTTTAAAAAATATAATGCATACAGGATTTCCCCCCTCCCTCCCTCCCTCCTCCTCTCCCTTCCTCCTCCCAGAAGTCTTGTCTAACCGGTCCCATTCTATCTTTGCGTCAGAGACTCTCAAAACTAAACCCCTCCCACTTTTTTTGAACTACCTCCTCCCCCCTCCTCCTCCTCCCTCTGGTATCCTCCCTCCCTACCTCCATCATCATTCTCACTCCCTTTTTCTCCCTGTTAATTACCCCTCAGGATCCACCCTCCCCCCCCCCCCGGCCAGTAAGACACGGCCAAACTGCATGGCAGGGCTGGTAGAGAGAGAGAGAGAGAGAGAGAGAGAGAGAGAGAGAGAGAGAGAGAAAAACTCTCTCTCTCTCTCTCCCTTCCTTGTGCCTCGAAGTCTAAATGATGGCGTTCTATATCTCGTCATAATCAATACGGATTTGAAAATATCTACGTAAACACTTTGGGTGTTATTTATGACATTTTGTAATTGTCGTTATTAATTGGCTTGTTTCGCCTTACATTATCCGACTTGTGCTGTGTCTAAGATTGGTATGATGAATTTACTTAAGTATCGATGAATTTATCATCTCTGAAACAAATTGCTTTGTGCGTGTATATATATATATATATATATATGTATATATTTATATATATGTATATATTGTATATATATATAATATATATATTTATATATATAATCATATATATATATATATATATATATACACGCACATATATAAACACAGACACACAGTATTTCCCGCTAAGTATGTTAAACGATTTATGTACTTTATAAAGTATTTTTAACATAATGAACTACATTGATGTAATCTCTTAATAGATATTACTCTTTATTAATTTCATTATATTTTCTACACGAGTATAGTTTTTTTTTGTAACTTTTTTTATATATTTGTATTTATTTGTAACTTTGGTAATATATCTAATTATCGCTTTCTTCTATCGCAAACTTTATTGGTCTTATGTTCCATTTATTCTTTCCTATCTCTCTCTCTCTCTCTCTCTCTCTCTCTCTCTCTCCGTTCCTACCTCTCCCGTTGCATTGATGTCCTCTGTTCTATCCCTCTGACCTTTCTTCTTTTCATGAAACGTCATTTTTCTCTACATTTCTTTATTTCCAGCAATTTACCCATGATGTATTTTTTTCCACCCTTTCTTTTATTTCGAGGATTATTCACCTCCGACCATCCCCGGGCAGCCTCACCATCCCTATCATCGTTTTATCCTTCACTTTCGCTTCCTTCTTCTTCTTCATCATCATCACCCTCACCATCTCTTCATACCTGCATCTTTATCTCCAGTTAGAGGTTTATTGGGTTTTCTATTCCTCTCATTTGTTGTAGGGCATTTTTCCTACTTTGGATATCTTATTTATTATTATTATTTAATTCTGTTTATCTTTATTATTATTATAATATATATATATATATATATATGTAATATGTGTATATATAGCTATATATAGCTATATATATGTATATATATATATATATATATATGTAATATGTGTATATATAGCTATATATATATATATATATAGATATATATACATATATATATATATGTACATATATATATATATATATATATATGTACATATATATATACATACATATATATATATATATATATACATACATTTATATATATATATATATATATATGTATATATATACGTATGAGTGTGTATGTTATGGAGGTATTTATATGCACTCTCTCTCTCTCTCTCTCTCTCTCTCTCTCTCTCTCATTGTTTAGATATGTTTGTATTTTAACCCAATTTCTCAATCGACGGAATTCCTCTCCCTTCTCCTCCCCCTATTATGCATCCTCATCATTGCATCTCTCATTGTATGTGAACATTTTTTCCTCTCCTTCCCTCTCCTCCTCCTCTTCTCGCTCATCCTTCTCATCCAGCTAATCATCGTTTTTGGCATTAGCTCCTCTCTTTCCTATCCGTTCCTTCCTTCGGCCTCCTTCCCCCACACCTCAGCTGGTCATCAGTTATTAAGTATAATTAGGCGGAAGACTTCAGCCTGGACGCGGGCACAATGGCTGCCGGTGTCCATTGTGTTTTGTTAAGGGAACCAGGCCCGCCTAGTATTGTTTAATAGCAGAGCAGTTTGTTCGCTCAATGTATCGTTAAAATTGCTATGATTGCCATTCCCCTACCCCCCTCTCGCGTGCGTGCGCGCGCGTGAGAGAGAGCGCTTGCACGCACATAAACACGCACATACACAGGTATACACATATAAAGCACACCCACGGACTTTGCATCATTTATATACACACACGAAAATTAACAGGAACTATAACCTCACGAGAAT
>NC_090727.1:143181859-143183202 GCF_036898095.1 Palaemon carinicauda | reverse complement strand
GCTTTTGTTTTATACAAATGTGAAATCGCGTTTTATGATTTAGTCGTTGTGTTATTTACGTGGAGTATTTTGGTAGGTATTGGAATGAAGGGGGAGTATTTTTTTATTTAAAGGTTATAATATTTTCTGTGCAATACATTTTGAATAATGTTTTTTTCATTAAAGGTTATTGTTCTATGTGTAGTATCTTTTGAATACTGGTGTATATTGTAATATATCTTTTAAAATGAATAACATTTCGTTAAGAAATATTTATTGAAGCATATAATTTATCAGTATGATAAAATATTTTTTTCGTATGGCATAAGTAATGTATATTATGCATATTGCAAATTATCTCCCAGATTTTTTTTATATATTCTATATACTGAAAAACTTGTTGAATAATCCCTTAGAATGAATAAAAAAATCCTTTCTTTTACATATTTCATGTTGGGGCAAAGCTGGCAGTCAGGGAACACCTATCCCCGATTATCATTATTATTATTTTTAGAAATACTTCATTTATACCTCGACGTCCGACCTTTTGCATTGATAAATATCACGCTAACTTATTTATCTTTTTTTTTCTGCCTTCTTCATTTGTATATTTTCCGTCTGCCCTTTCAAGTTAAACTTGCGCATATCTTTTTTTTTTTTTTTTTTTTCTTTTTTGTGCATTCGCTTATTTTCTGCCTGCCCTTTTGAAGTGAATGCCATTATTCATTGCAAATCTGCATTCGTGATCTGAATGAGGCCCCCCCCCCCCACTCGAACTTCAATGCATAGGAGTGACCATTAGCCATCTTCATGAAAAAGAAAAAAATGTATCCCTCCTCTTTCAGTCTTAACTAATCGTATGAAGTATCCCCCTCCCCTCCCCTCCTCCCTCCTCCCTCCCCCTTCAAATCTTCCTCTCTAGAAATGACTGAACGCGAGTGAATCTCCCCGGGCGTCGTTCCATGAGTAATCTTCTTTCCCTAAAAAAAAAAAATAAAGCAGTTGTGAATCAAAATCTTCTCCAGTACTTTGGTGATTTATCATTGATGTTGGGTTAAATGATGGCCGCTGCTTTCCCCCACCTGTATGCGTTATACGTTCCCCGCGACATGTAATTTATCACTTGATCTTGAACGTCATGCGTGCTACCTCCCCTCCCCTCCCCCCCCCCTTCTCACCCCCTCCTCTAACCCCTTCCCCACTTCGTATTAATATTTAAGAGAGAGCATAAAGAACGATAACAAAAACAGTGCGAGAATGGGGTGGGGTTTGAGCTCACCTTATTGTGTATTTTCATTTTTTTTTCTTTTTTTTATATATTGTTAAAGATGATTTGACTTACTAATTTTGATCTGATTTCGATT
>NC_090727.1:143159359-143171859 GCF_036898095.1 Palaemon carinicauda | reverse complement strand
TTATTATTATTATTATTATTATTATTATTATTATTATTATTATTATTATTATTATTATCATTATCAAAACCTTCACAAGCGTTATTCAGTCTTCAGAGGAATGGGTTTTCTTATTTATATAAATATACAGAACATATTACAAGTCCCATGCAATATTTAAAACACATAAATAGGCATATATGTATGTACATATTTATGTGATAGTAATTAAATATCCAAATGGTTCATACACAACTATCAACCAAGCATGACAACATTTATGAAATGGATACTAAAAATTCAATAATGATTTTTATCAATAGAGATTTCCTGGTGGGATTACTGATATAATATTTTATGTAACTTTTAAAGGGCATTTTTTTTAAATACTGCTGGACAATTATATATGTTAAAAGAAAATTAGTCAAACATATTTTTTTCATGAATTTCATAATAATGGTATGTTAGTTATATTATATTTTTATTTGGGTAATTTGGTTGCTATATTTAATACATATTTTTAATTTGGTTCTAGTATTGGAAGTCATATTTTATTTTTATGAATTATATAGTAATGATATATCAGTTATATTATGATATATATATATATATATATATATATATATATATATATATTATATATATATACAGTATATATATATATACATACATATATATATATATATATATATATATATATATATATATATATATATATATATATATGGGTAATTTGTTTATATTGTTTGAAAGATATTAGATATATTCCTAACTTTGGTTTTATAATTTGGAAGTCATATTTCTGATATGTGGCTAAATGTGGTTTGCGATATAATGAACACATTCACAAAACGCTGAAACTTGAATCTACATGAAACGTATTTGAGAAAAATTTCTGAGAATTTACTTCACGAAGAGAAAACGAAAATATCTGAATGTTTAGCTTTTATTTTTCTATGGGTTCTGTTCCTGTCACGGTTGAAACTCCTTCATATTCAAGGTAATCCCTACTCGACCTTGTGGGAGATGGAGAGAGAGGTTCTTACAAGTCTGCTGGCTGACTTTGTTTACCAACCTTCGGAAAATTTGTATGTTTCGTGATATATAATTTTTCTTTGAATCAATTCGTTAGATTTCTTATAACCAAACTTTGTATTATGAAATTATATAAAATTTTTGGGATTTGTATTTATTGCGAAGTAAAAGATTTATTTTTGTTTACCAACCTTCTGGAAATTTGTATGTTTCGTGATATATAATTTTTCTTTGAATTAATTCGTTAGATTTCTTATAACCAAACTTTTTATTAGGAAATTATCAAAATTTTTCGGGATTTGTATTTATTGCGAAGTTAAAGATTTATTTTTTGTGTACCAACCTTCGGATAATTTGTTTTTCGAAATATATTTTTTTTCGTTTGAATTAATTCGTTAGAATTTTTATATAAGTTCATTGAATAAGGAAACTATATAAAATTTTCGGGATTTGTTTTTATCGCGAAGTTGAAGATTCATTTTTTTTCCACTAATGTAGATGACGTTATACGAAAATTTCTCCTATTTACTCTTCTCTTGTCGGACCAATCCTTCTTGTGTATGTGTCTGTTTCTGTTTGTCTGTCTTTTTCTCTCTCACTCCTCTCTCTCTCCTCCTCTCACCGTCCTGGCTTTTCCCCCTTTTCGTCCCTTGATTGCTTCCCTTCCTCTCCCTTGGTCCATCAATCTACCCTTCTCCCCCCTTAGGCCATTCCATTTGATTCATTTGTTTTCCTTTATCCGTTAGCTCATCTTTCTTCCCTCTAATACATCTCTCTCTCTCTCTCTCTCTCTCTCTCTCTCTCTCTCTCTCTCTCTCTCTCTCTCTCTCTCTCTCCATAGGTGTGTGTATGTGTTTGTTTGTTTCGCCCCTCCAGGTAATGTTTTTCCCTTGAAAAGTATCCCTCATACGTCCTTCCCTGTCTTCTTTCTGCCCAGTTTATTCCCCACTCTTATCTCCTTTTTCCCTCATGCAACCCCCTTATTATTATACGCATATCCACCATCTCTCTATACTCCGAATAAAGTAAGTGGCCTTCCCCTTAACTTCATTCCTCCTCCTCCTCCTCCTCCTTCTCAGCCTACCCCTTCCCTCCTCCTCCTACTCCAGCTCCTTATCATCTCATGTAGCTGAGAGAGAGAGTGAGTTTCTCTCAAGTCTTCTCTCTTTTTCTCCCTCCTCTCTTTCTCTATCTTTCTCTCACTCGGGGGGACTAAAGGCCGATAGCCTCAAACATCGTCGTAGGCAGCCGCTTGCAGGGAGCAGTAGGAGTCTTGGCTGGCCGGTCCTCGCGACTCCGTGCGATTTCTTGTCGGAGCGCGTCGTTTCACCTTAAGATTCGCCGTCGAAGGGCACACGCGGGTTTGCCACAGGGGCCCGGGTGCCCTTAAATTAGTGGAGAACTTAAATAGTGCGTAGTGGTGTCCGTGGGATTAACGTACGAGGCAAGGAGTCCCCACTTAAGTTCGACCGAGGCGTTTCAAGGAGTAAGCAAGACGATATAAAGCTGCGGCATTTCGTCGATGGCCCCCTCACATCGCAACTACATTCACGGTAGGGTAATGAGGTCAGGGAATCCTTCATGTCTTGTTTCCAGTGTTGACCTTTCTTCGGGAAGAGGTTTTCGTTACCCTGGAGTTAGTAGGAGTTCGGAGTAGGACACGAAATCCTTCATCTTTGTTTTAAGTAGCTGCTGAGAAAGTGTTTTATCCGAGACCCGAATGCATTGCAGTGCTTTTGACGGATATTTCGTCACTTTCGAGCTCTTTCATTTATTAACTAAGGCTGTGTTTAGACTATCGTGTAAGCTCGGAGTTCATTAAGTGGCCAAGAAATGGCCTTGTCCAAAAGGCCAAAAAAGAAAAAAAAAAGAGCCTTCGAGCTAAGACACGAAGGAAAAAAGTTGGTGGTAAATGCAGGCCAAAGCGAGCGACGACGCACGAAGGGCCGGGGAGGGGCAAGGGGTTGGTGGTGGTGGTTTAGCGGCGGGAGGAGTAGGAGGAGGAGGAGGCCCACGACCGAGAGTTGTTATTCGTCAGTCAAAATCTTGACCGAGTATGCGTGTATTTATCAAAGGATCTCTCGATAGGGCATGTGATGTCGCTTGCTTTGATCTCTCTCTAGGAGGCACCGCATTTTTTTTTCCTTTCACTTCCTTTTCATCCTTTGTTGATTATCGGAAAAGTTTTGAAGGTTGCGTTTGCGCATTCTGAGATGCATACGGAATGCACTCTCGCTCGACTTCTTGTTCCGAAGTTGCTTCACCTAATTTTAAACACTGTTGCTCTTTGGTTTCCACTTTAGCTACGTTCCCGAAAATCAATTATAAAAACATGTATTTATGCAATCATTGTGGGCTTCATTATAATCCTAGTCGTCATTAACGTCATTTCAACTAAATTAGGCAGTGTGCTGACGATGAGAAAACTTCGATGTTGCTTGTGTGTTCTTAAATGTTGTCTAAGACGTTCCATATCTGTAGCTTATTTAAACGCATGGTTGTTATCTCAGTTCATCCATGCAAACTTACCTCTGCGTGTGTAGACCAGGTGGTGATAGCGACCACGCCAAAACCGAAATTTTATCGATATATATCGGCATTAATACGTTAATATTGCATTAGCATTTGAGCTGTGTTGACGTGAAGAGTTCGGGGAGCGGCCGCCAGAGGGCAGCAGTGGACGGTGGTTTGGGCGGGAACTTTACGTGGTAAAAATCAATCCCCCCACAAGCAGGGGCGAGGGGGCGGGCTCACCCATCAAATATTACTCACTCGTTCCTTAAAAGCGCCCACAATTATCCTTCGATAGTTGACAATCCACGACTGTCCATTGCGATCCCTTGGCAGCCTGGTTCGCGTATTAGCGTTTCGATTTCTTAATGGCTCTCTAGGGGGTCGGGATTCCTCTCGTTTCCATGGCTCTGTCGGTCTAAAAGAAGAGCGGAGATCCCAAGGTTTTCCCGGTGGCGTGTAGTAACTTGGCTGTGGGGGGATAAGGACAGGAGCCGCCATTGGGAGGCTCGAAGAACCTTGATCGCATGTTCAGTTGTTTCTTCGCTGCTCCACGCGGGTTGGCTGTGCTGGATCCAGGGGCTGGAAATAGGCTTCCAGACGCACCTTTCCAGGGCAGGAGCAGTTTGGCAGATGATTTCTTTTTTTTCTGGTCTGATAAATTGTTCTTTATTCTTCACGTCTTTTTTGGTTGGAAATAAATGATAATACCCTTCGATTAATTGTATAGTTACTATGAACTATATTAATTTTGCCATTATTATAATGACCATTAATAGGAAAACCAATTGGATAAGAAATTCTTCGCAAATACACTAGGAAAACTGAATAATGACAATGCTATTTTGTGGTTCAGAATGAAACCAAATATGTTATAATCATGAACGACTTGGTTTTGTCTTGGAAACAAATGCCACAGATGATTCTCTCTCTCTCTCTCTCTCTCTCTCTCTCTCTCTCTCTCTCTCTCTCTCTCTCTCTCTCATTCACCTTTTACTCGGCCAGTTCCTTCGACCACACCCTCCCGCATAATAATTTCATCACCGTAATCCTTCACCTCCAACGCCCTTCACTGGGTCACTTCTACCTTGAGATTTCAATACTTAAAACATCAACAAGGAAGATTCTCTCTCTCTCCTCTCTCTCTCTCTCTCTCTCTCTCTCTCTCTCTCTCTCTCTCTCTCTCTCTCTCTCTCTCTCCAAAAGTTAAAACTAAAACTAATTCGCTCTATCCAAGAGCAAATGAAGTCTCCGCGGACGTACTAAAAGGTCTTTGAGATGTCCAAAATCCTCGTAACTCTCTCTCTCTCTCTCTCTCTCTCTCTCTCTCTCTCTCTCTCTCTCTCTCTCTCTCTCTCTCTCTCAACTTTTAAACTAAAACTAATACAACTAATTCGCTCTATCCAAGAGCAAATTGAGTCTCCACTGATGGACTAAAAGGTCCTTGAGACATCCAAAATCCTAGTAACTCTCTCTCTCTCTCTCTCTCTCTCTCTCTCTCTCTCTCTCTCTCTCTCTCTCTCTCTCCAAAAGTTTAAACTAAAACTAATTCGCTCTATCCAAGAGCAAATGAAGTCTCCGCGGATGTACTAAAAGGTCTTTGAAATGTCCAAATTCCTTGTAACACTCTCTCTCTCTCTCTCTCTCTCTCTCTCTCTCTCTCTCTCTCTCTCTCTCTCTCTCTCTCTCTCTCTCTCTCTCTCTCTCTCTCTCTCAACTTTTAAACTAAAATTAATTCAGCTAATTCGCTCTATCCAAGAGCAAATTGAGTCTCCACGGATGGACTAAAAGGTCCTTGAGACATCGGAAATCCTAGTAACCCTCTCTCTCTCTCTCTCTCTCTCCTCTCTCTCTCTCTCTCTCTCTCTCTCTCTCTCTCTCTCTCTCTCATGTGTACTGGAATAAGGGAAAAAAATAAGGCCCAAGAGTCGAGTTTATTAACCCCCCCCCCCCTCATCAAGAGCATGAATAAAGTACTCGGGAAAACCAGGATAATTCATGAGATGTAATGAGTATTACATGTCCGGCCTGATGGTCTTGGACGAGAGCATAAAAATTTATTTGTTTTTTTTCATGTTGGATGTGTTTCCACGCCGGCCCAAGTATTCGGCCTCTCCCTCTCTTCCCTCTCCCTCCCTCCTCTCCCTCCCTTTCTCTTCCCCCCTCCTTTCAAACCCTCCTTCAGTTAGGAATGAAAACCCTGGTCCCCCTTCGTCCTTCCTTCCTGCGTTTTATATTTTTGGGAGATCCGGAAGGCTCAAATTGAGATTATTCTTGATGTTGTGTTTTGAGGAAGATATTATTTTCAGCGAGGTGATGTATATTATATTTTTATGTCGGGGAATATCTGACATTTGTCGATTTCGTTTATGTGATTATAATCATATCTTTATTTCTTTTATTGCCTTAACATGCTTTCAATTCTCAGAAGAGTTAATTGTCGAGTTCAATTCATTTTCAAAGTAATTCCGATGATATTAACTCTGTTCTTATTATATGTAGCACTGAAATGAATCACATTTCTTTATCAAGGTCCATCATTTATAAGAATATCTCGCTATTACGACAGGCCGAGGAAAATGAAAAGCTCAAATAGAATATTCTGCCAAACAACTGAAATTTCCACGTCGAAATATTTTTCACTTATCATATCATATAGAAACTGAGTTCATTTTGAATGCAGTGAAACGACAGCATGTCTGAAAGTCTTCTCCGTTAACCCTTTTTATTTATATTTTTGCAAAATGAAATTTCAAGAACAGAAACTTTTCATTTTAAATATATCCTTTGTGATACTTTCAATTCGGTTGCGAAATTATGTCACTGAAGCCAGAAAAGGAACTTTGTCCCAAATCAATTATATTGAGATTTTTATGGTAAATATTCACTTGTCCACTTGCTACCTTTGTGGGACCCTTACTTAAAGATGGCAATGACTTGGCGTGAATATTACTAATGGGCTTCATCAGGTGTGGTTTCTTCTATTAAAACTGACAAAAAAGTTTTTTATGTTTATGTACAGAGACAAAGCAAAATATCTTTTATGTATTCCATCGAAATAAAGAAGCATTTTTTACCTAAAATATATCTCAAAGTACAAATGAAGTTCTTTTATATATTCCATCGAAACAAAAGTACCATTTTTTACCTAAAAAGTATTTCAAAGTACAAATGAATTTTGCTGATAAGGTAAGAAGGCAAAACATTATTCACTTTTTGCGAGTTCCATTATTAAAGTTCCATTATTTCGGCATTGAAATAAAGTAGCATTTTATCTAAAAAGTATTTCAAAGTACAAATGAAGTTTGCTGATAAGGTAAGAAGGCAAAACATTATTCACTTTTTGCGAGTTCCATTATTAAAGTTCCATTATTTCGGCATTGAAATAAAGTAGCATTTTACCTAAAAATATCTCAAAGTACAAATGAAGTTTGCTGATAAGGTAAGAAGGCAAAACATTATTCACTTTTGCGAGTTCCATTATTAAAGTTCCATTATTTCGGCAATGAATAAATGCAAAATCGTTCTCATCCAGAATTGCTGACGGGTGGAGATGCCGGGATATGAAAATGTGCCTGATTATGAAAATATCTTATTATGGCAAATTTAAGAAATTCATCCGACAGTTGCGTCCTTTTAAGAATTCACTGTTGGAAACTTTTTTTTTTTTTGCGAATGTATATAAATGAGTGAAATTTTCCTCGTATTCGTTAATATTCTGACGAATTAGAGTTAGAGATACGTAGAGGGAGGGTTGGGGGAGTGACTAGATTTTACAAAGGATTGAAATTCTCTCTCTCTCTCCTCTCTCTCTCTCTCCTCTCTCTCTCTCTCTCTCTCTCTCTCTCTCTCTCTCTCTCTCTCTATATATATATATATATACATATATATATTTATATATATATATATATATATATATATATATATATATATATATATATATATATATATATTGTTACTTTGAAGTGTTATACTATCAAATAAATAAAAAGAGTCTTGGAAGAAACATGATCATAAAATAAAGTATATTCTTTTAAATATTTTTCATAATGAATTTATAATAGATGGAAACATATTGAAAATATATAATAATGATATTATATAGGAAGATATTCCTTTAGGTTTTTTGACGAACTCAGAATTATCTCACGAATATTTAAACCTAACGATGACAACAACCGAAAAAAAATATATTTCACCTGTATCTTAGAAATCCAACCTATGAAAGATCACATACGAGAGAAAGAAGAAGAAGAAGAAGAAAAATGCTCTCCTGCAGGCATTAAACTAGTATAAATCTTTTATTCCAGCGCTTGCCCGGAGACATTTTTTTATTTTTTAGTTAATTCTATTCCAAATTAATTGTGCTTAAATATTTTCCAGCCGGTCAAATTAATGGTGATTCCGTCCCTATCTCAATCTGCGAGTCGCTCTGCGCCACTTTTATAATATCCGACAATTTAAAACTTCTTTTTTTTCCCCTCATAACTTTTACTGTCTGGTCCCGATATATATAGAGAGAGTAAATTTCCAACAAGATTTCCATTTTATTTTTTTTATGGAATTCTAATGATGGTGTTGTTAATAATGTATATAGAGAGACCTTGGATGAGAGTTCTCTCTCTTCGCGCGATGGGTTTGGCCAGTAGCTTTTTACTTGATTATCTTTTGTTTTATTTTTCCTACTCTTGTTGTTATATATATATATATATATATATATATATATATATTATATTTATATTTATATATATACATTTAGATATAAAAGTCTGGGTGTATGTGTATTACTCCATACAAAATAAAAAAATGAAATCTTCATTCCTTGTGTGATAGCTTTTTAATATAATTTTGGTCATCACGTGTTAACTTTCACCACACATCCACGCTTACATGTACACATACACAAACACACACACACACACACACACACACATATATATATATATATATATATGTTTATTTATATATATATATGTGTTTATATATATATATATATATATATATATATATATATATAAATATATATATATATACAGTACATACATACATCTATACATGCACACCCACTACATATTGTATGCGCATATGTGTACACGCTACGTATGAAATTACTCACGTACTGTTCATAAAGAAACAAACCGAAATATATCTGCACGGAAATGATTCTTCAATTGATCTTATTAATTAAGTTCATATTGGGATGCGAGTTTTTCCAGTTTATTTTTCTATTGCATATTCATCGTTACTTTCATCAAGCCCCGTGGCTTTGATTTTGGAATTGTACGAGAGTACGTAAAATGGAAATTCAATTTCCATTCAGATTTATTGCAAGGGAGAGGAATTTTCGCGAAAATTTTCGAAAATTAAGGTTGTTGCTGTAAAGAGGAACCCTCTGGCATGTAAAGAAAGTAAAAAATGAGAAGAAAAATACGATATGGCAACCCCCTTCGAAAGGATCCAACTTGTCATTTGTTTCAGCAACAAATTTTGGGTAATTTCGTAATTTCCTCATTGCGTTCCACTCATTATTCCCCAAACATTGAAGTTGCAGGCTCGAACGCCATCACTTCTCATAAGTTGCAAACTTCTTTAATCAAGGTTTATGTGCGCAAAATTCTTCCCCCTGAATAAATCTCATCCATCATATCGCATAGGGGAAAATTCCCCAAATTCCTTATAATCTTTTTTAATACTCGGGAATTTTCCCTAACATATCCCCCTCCCTTTACGTGAATCTAAGGGATTCTTTTTCCATCATCAGGTACATGAACTAAAACAAATACGGAGGGAGTGTCCAGTATAAACAATGGAATATCCTCCCATAAAAATTATTTATTTGTTTTTTTTTTTTCCTATGCGGGGTCTTTTGTAAAAGCTCGTCGTAGAAAAAGCATGAATGATTTATCATTTTGCACCGGAAAAATTCTGATGTAAGAAACTGTGCAGCCCAATTTTGTTTCTTTCTTTTTTTCCATTTAGGTGTTGCTGGGTAAACCAAAAGAAATATGAAGAAATTTCTGTTCTTGGTTTATGATTCATATAAGATTAGAATTAACATGAACGGGTTTATGATAACATGAACGGGTTTATGATAACATGAACGGGTTTATAATAACATGAACGGGTTTATGATAACATATTGTAGTTTATTGCAACACAAAAGTATTAAAAAAGTTGCTAGAATTTAGTTTTAAGTATCACGGTAGTAGTAAAATCTTGAAAAACTGTTCTTGGTTTATCATTTATGTACGATTAGAATTAACATGAGCGGATTTATGATAACATATTGTAGTTTATTGCAACACAAAAGTATTAAAAAAGGTTACTAGAATTTAGCTTAGTTATCACGGTAGCAGTAAAATCTTAAAAAACTGTTCTTGTTTTAAGACTCATGTACGATTAGAATTAACATGAACGGGTTTATGATAACATATCGTAGTTTATTGCAACACAAACGTATTAAAAAAGGTTGCTAGAATTTAGTTTAGTTATCACGGTAGCAGTAAAATCTTAAAAAAAACTGTTCTTGGTTTATCATTCATATACGATTAGAAATAACATGAATGGATTTATGATAACATATTGTAGTTATTGCAACACAAAAGTATTAAAAAAGGTAACTATAATTTAGTTTAGTTATCAAGGTAGCAGTAAAATCTTAAAAAATTTTTCTTGTTTTAAGATTCATATAACATTAGAATTAACATGAACGGGTTTATGATAACATATCGTAGTTTATTGCAACACAAAAGTATTAAGAAAAGGTAACTATAATTCAGTTTAGTTATCATGGTAGCAGTAAAATCTTGAAAACCGTTCTTGGTTTATCATTCATATACGATTAGAAATAACATGAGCGGATTTATGATAACATATTGTAGTTTATTACAACACAAAAGTATTAAAAAGGTTACTAGAATTTAGCTTAGTTATGGCAGTAGTAGTAATCTTGAAAAAAAATAGATGTAATCTTGGAAATGAGATTTGTATTTGATGGTGCCGACTGTGACAAAGAATGTCCAATGTGAAAATGATACATGGTTCCATCCTATATGTTTATTTGTTTAAACGTTACACATCGTTTAATGTATGTGCTTTCCTTTCCACATATGTGTATATGTGCATATATGCGTGTGTATTATTTTTAGTTAATGTTATTTAAAACTACAAATTGCTGTATCGGTGTACGATTGTTAAGAAAGGATAGTAGTTGCGTATTAAGTATACAAATTCTGTAATCATTTACATATGTTCTCGGAGATCATATGTCATTGCTGGGAAACATTAGAATTAAAACACGCAAGTTAATATAACAACAATGTTTATTTCTTTGTTTTTAACTTTTTAGCATTACAATTGCAACTTCTTAAAAGACGCAAGTTAATATAACAACAATGCTTATTCATTTGTTTTTAACTTTTTAACATTACAATTGCAACTTCTTAAAAGACGCAATTTAATATAACAACAATGTTTATTTCTTTGTTTTTAACTTTTTAACATTACAATTGTAACCTCTTGCTATGGTAATTAACATAGAGAAACATTAAAACACTCAAGTTAATATAACAACAATGTTTATTTCTTTGTTTTTAACTTTTTAACATTACAATGGCAACTTCTTGCTATGGTAATTAACATAGAGAAACATTAACACACGCAAGTTAATATAACAACAATGCTTATTCATTTGTTTTTAACTTTTTAACGTTACAATTGCAACTTTTTGCTATAGTAATTAACATAGAGAAACATTAAAACACGCAAGTTAATATAACAACAATGCTTATTCTTTTGTTTTTAACTTTTTAACATTACAATTGCAACATCTTGCTATGGTAATTAACATAGAGAAACATTAAAACTCGCAAGTTAATATAATATTATTTATATTATCAAGAATATAATTTGATATATTACGATTACATATCAAATTACATTTGGACTAAAGAAACAGCATTACTTTGTTAAGATCGTTATTTATATGATCAAGAATATAATTTGTTATGTTACGATTACTTATCATCTTCTTATGGAAGTTAAATCTGTCTTCTTTTTTTTCGAAGTCTGTTGACAGGAGGAAGTAGACAGGAATTCTCCTTGTCAGATTTATAGTCGTTGCAGTTGGCTTTCTCGGATGACAGATGCCTCCTCCCGTCAAATTTATGAAGTCTCTGTTATTGTATTTTTCCGTTCTTAGCTATTTTTATGTCCTTTTTGCATCTATTTATATCTATTTTAGTCTTTAAATGTTGATTTTTTTAATTCAATTTTTAATTTTTTTCCCCATCTATTTGTGTTTATTTTTGTCTTTCAAATATTCGTTCATTTATGTATTTTTTTAATGTTTTATTTTTACCGTTGTATAAAATTAGTTACGTTGATAATATGGAAAGTTGAGATTTATTTTGTATAGTATTTTTTTTATAATTGCATAAAATTAGTAACGGTAACAACATCGAAAGTTGTTGTTTTTGTTTAATATTTTTTTACCATTGCATAAAATTAGTTACTTTAACAATATCGAAAGTTGTTGTTTTTGTTCAATATTTTTTCTACCATTGCATAAAATCAATTACGTTAACATCATCAAAAGTTTTTTTTTCAGTATTTCATTTTTAACCATTTCATAAAATTAGTTAAATTAACATCAACAGTTGTTGAGCCGATATTGCAAACTTCGCAGTCACTAGACATGAAATACCCTTAAATCGATGTTGCCTTCTGCTTATCTCCAAAACAGACATTTAAGATCTATATCTTAATCATTGAATGTTCTTTTAAATCAGAATGAACATAGTTCGTTAGAGATAAAGGTGATTTAAAACTGCAAACGATAGACGGAAAACTGTAGTCTAAGAGAATCTAGGGGAAACGAATTGAGAATTTTGGAGAGATGGGGTTTGAAAAAGGGAAAGCTTTTGGGGTTGAAGGAGGGTTGGAATAGGGGAAATTTTGGGGGTGGAAAGGAGGGT
>NC_090727.1:143149359-143151859 GCF_036898095.1 Palaemon carinicauda | reverse complement strand
TACCCCTCAATTTTTTTTTCTACATCCCATTCTTAGCAGCCCTCTCCCTCTGCCCTAACATTCATTTTCTTTTATCCCCCTTCCATACTTTTTCTCTGTCCTAGTTCCTAAGTATTCGTTTTGTTTTCACTGATTGCTGCCATTGTGAATTATTGTATCATGCCCTTCTATGTCTCGTTGTGGGTTTTCGTTCCCGTTTTTTTTTTTTTTTTTTTTTTTTTTTTTTTTTTTTTTTTTTTTTTTTTTTTTTTTTTTTTTTTTTTTTTTTTCATTTGACCATTGCAATCCACCGTTAACTAAAGTCCGGTATATGGACCGAGTCACCTTTATTATTATTATTATTATTATTATTATTATTATTATTAGCCAAGCTACAACCCTAGTTGAAAAAGCAAGAGGCTATAAGGCCAAGGGCTCCAACAGTGAAAAAATAGCCCAGTGAGAAAAGGAAATAAGGAAATAGAATAAATGATGAGAACAAATTAACAATAAATCATTTTAAAAAACAGTAACAACGTCAAAACAGACATGTCATTTATAAACTATAAAAGGACTTATATCAGCCTGTTCAACATAAAACATTTTAGCTGAATCGATTGATTTGCGGATATTCCTTCCCAGTGTGTGTGTGTGTGTGTGTGTGTGGTTTTTTTTTTTTTTTTTTTTTTTTTTTTTATAATTGTAATTAACCGTTAACTATGATCCGGTATAGATTGATTTTCGTCTCAACCGTTGTTTAGATGCTCTCGATCTTCGTTTTCCCTTCCAGCTGTATTTATAGGTTTGGTGGACTTGCGACACTGAGAAGAAATGACGAAAGAATTATATCGGCGTCAACAACTTGATTTGTTTGATCTTAAATATCGAGAGAAAGCGAGAGTTGCCAAACAAACTGCGTTTGATATCAGCCGGATGTCAGCAAGACTTGTTTTTTAATCCTCTCGATAGCTGATTCTTTTTCTCTTTTTATTGTATGTTCTCATACCAATATATCTCTCGAGTTTATCTCTGTCCGTGCGTATTTATCATGGGTGACATTGCTGGGGAGAAGTGACGATTCTCTCTCTCTCTCTCTCTCTCTCTCTCTCTCTCTCTCTCTCTCTCTCTCTCTCAGATACACACGTCTATGCCCTAAATATTTTTGTATACGTTGCAACCGTAGTTATTCCCTAAGAGAAAAACGCACGCAGCCTTCAATATGTCACCATCGGTTGATCGTTTTTTATCGGGGGTTGGTGGGTGCTAGTGACGATAAACGCGTATTCGACCTGTCTGGTGAGCCTTACTTGCGTGAGAGAAATTGACGCTAGATCTTCTACATTTACTCGTTTTTGAGTTAGGTTTGCGTTGCAACTTATCGCTTAATCGCAATCGGCGATTTCTTAGGTCTCAATCCAGTCGTGTTATATTTGCCTTTATTTATGTAGATCATTGAATATTGAAATGGATTAACCAAATTGTGTTTTTGGCCGAGATTTAAAATTGTACCGTATAACAGTGCTTTTTTTCAACTGGACGAAACCTTCATTATTTTTATCATATGATGGTTACTATTGCGTATATCACTAAATTTGTATTTTCAGTGATAAGGAAAGAGGTGTTATGAATATAACATTGACCTTATTTGTACTCTACGCATCTGTAATATCTTTGTAATTGCATTAGATAGTGATACGATATATTTTGGTAATTTGACATATCCATGCAAAGTATACGAAATAGAATGTCTATCGCCCGATTTATCCATTGACCAATATTTTTGCGACGCTATTTATTGGATTGAATTAAAGGGTATGGTAAAATCTACTTACTGTATAAAATGTATTAACCAATCGTTTCAAAATTTATTGACCCAATTTATTCATTGACCAGTATTTCTACGGCGCTATTCATTAAAATACATTAATAAGGAAAAAATCTACTTACTGTTTAAAATATATTAACCGATCGTTTCAAATTTTATTGACCCGATTTATTCATTGACCAGTATTTCTGCGGCGCTATTCATTAAAATACATTAACAATGTACAATCTACTTACTGTATAAAATGTATTGACTGATCGTTTCAAAACTTATTGACCAGAATTTCTTCGACGCTATTCATTAAAATAAATTAATAAAGTAAAATCTGCTTACTGTATAAAATAGATTAACCAATCATTTCAACTGTACTGAGGTAACGTCGTAAGACCCAGTGCAAGGTCCCGTCACGTCCAGCAACCTGCAACAGGGCTTTCTTTCTGCTGAAGTGGCAGCAGAACCTTCCAGGAATTCGGCGAAAAGAAAATATTAAAGAAAAAAGATATTTCTGTGCGAGTCTTGTCGTCCCTGGAAGAAGAAGAAGAAGAGGCCCATATTCATAAGAGATCCTTCTCGGGAGATAAATAATAATAGAAAAAAAAAAAGTATTTAACGTCGTCTTTTGTTTTCATCTACAGTGATGTATGACCCTTGGTTCCTGTGTATTTTTAATTACTGGAAAGTGAACGGTGAGAGAGA
>NC_090727.1:143144359-143146859 GCF_036898095.1 Palaemon carinicauda | reverse complement strand
GACTTTACTTCTAATGTAATATAAACTACACCTATGTAAATGTATGAATTTTCCATACACGCAGTTTTATTGTTATGTGATCATAACCTTTTCGCATTTCATTTCCAATAAATGCAATGGGCACGCGCACATGCCTCCAAGCACTTGCAGTTTCTTTAACGTTCGTACAAGCGCAAGCACGCTCGCACCGAGGCCGAGCGGACCCGCGAAAGAAAGCATTGCTTTTGGCGAAGCATTGATCCTAAGATTTGTCGTAAAATTCGTGCAGTTTCGTGTAAATGGGGTGTCCTCTTTCGCGCGGTTCGGATAACCCTTGGTTGTGCGTAACCCGAGTCGCTTGCAGAGAGAGAGAGAGAGAGAGAGAGAGAGAGAGAGAGAGAGAGAGAGAGAGCTCCTGGCCAGAAATGCACACACACACACACACACATGGGGGACTCCCCAACTCCCATATAGTTTTGCAACATCCACGTGGTTTGTGAACGGAGGTTGAGGGAGTGCAAAGAGGGTTTGGGGGAAGGGGAGGGGAGAGGTAGGGGAGGGGGAAAGGAGGGGAGTAGGGTGGCTGGATTAAGGAGGGGAGAAGGAAGTTCCTTCTTCGATGGTTTTTGCTTCTTTATGATGGATAGAAAGGTTGCGATAGTTGAGTGAGTTTTAATGCAGTGTGAGAGTTAATGAGTCGGCCCACCCACTTGTAGTTAAGATAACCTTGTTTAGTATTATATTCGTTTTCGTAATAGTTAAGGAAATGTCAGTGTTTAAGGATACTTGCTGGCAGCTAGATTTTCTATGTAAGGTCGCCTTTCAGATATGTTGACAGGGGATCTATGTTGTTCATTTATGTAAATATCTATATAAATTGTGTTATTTTTTTATAATGTCTATCCGCATTTGATTCCGAGATCATAATGACGGGTACTTGCCTTGAATTTATTTGAGTACATGTAAGTGATATCTTGTATTTAAAACAAGAAGTGAAATATACCCACGGAGAGAGAGAGAGAGAGAGAGAGAGAGAGAGGAGAGAGAGAGAGAGAGAGAGAGAGAGAGAGAGAGAGAGAGAGAGAGAGAGCAGAAGCATTTAATTCTGATATGTTAATGATGAGTGCATGCGTTGAATTTATGAGTACATGTATGTGATATCTTGTATTTAAAACCAGAAGTTATACATACGAAGAGAGAGAGAGAGAGAGAGAGAGAGAGAGAGAGAGAGAGAGAGAGAGAGAGAGAGAGAGAGAGCGCAGCATTTAAGAATGCGTTATGTGACTGTAGTATGAAACCATATTATTAATAGAATTATGCCCGAGTTTTTTTAGGGTTTACTATGGTCGCCTCGGACAGGATAGATCAAGGTGGTTGAAATCTGATCCCGTGTTATATAATGAAAGCAGAGACAATATGAGGACTGGTGACTCAACAAATAACTGTTAATCTCAGTCAAAATGACCAGACTATTCAGTTTGAAGTATTTGTGATAGGAATGCAAACACTCGGAATTACTTTAAGTACTTGCAATTTGTAACTTTGTAGAATTATGAAAGTGAAAATTTTGATAATCGGATGAACGAAATACTGTGGTTATGAAATTCTCTCTCTCTCTCTCTCTCTCTCTCTCTCTCTCTCTCTCTCCCTCTCTCTCTCCTCTTCCAAGAGACGGAGTAGAATTATGGAAGTGAAAAGTTTGATAATTTGATGAACGAATTACTGTGGTTATGAAATTCTCTCTCTCTCTCTCTCTCTCTCTCTCTCTCTCTCTCTCCTATAACCTTCCCTTTTCCAAGAGACGGAGTTGCCTCTACCGTAGGCCTTCGCATGACAAAAAAAAAAATAGCTTTTCAAATCCTTCGTGAAGTTTTGATTGTTGCCGAAGTTCTCAGAAAAGTCAATGAAAACTAAAGGAAAAATTGTAATTGTACTGCCAGTGGCAATAGGTAGCGCCTGTCAGAGGCTACAAACTTATCAACAACTGTTAGGGTTGAGACGATGGAGATTGTGCTGGGCGTTCTTGGAGAACTTGGTCCACTTGATATTTGTACGATTGCGGTTATTGTTTCTGCGTATATATATATATTATATATATATACACACACACACACACATATATATATATATATATGTATATATATATACACATATATATATATATATATATATGCATGCACACAAGAACAAATGCATTCGTTTCTAGTCCTCTGAATTACAAAGGCCTCAGACAAGTCTCTAGTCATGTCGGGGATTTGGCTAGTTTTTCATCAGCATGCTGGCGGATTGATGATGGTGAGAGATTCTCGTCTGATAGTTCACAGAAAACTAACGTAGTGTAGGTGGCCCTGACTAGTACAGCTTTACTGATCATGTCGATATACAAACCTTTTCATTACTTTAAAGTATCACTACTCAGAAAGGGTGTGTGTGTGTATATATATATATATATATATATATATTGTGTATATGTATGTATGTATATATGTATGCCACAATACTTACCTCATCCAATGTTCTT
>NC_090727.1:143131859-143139359 GCF_036898095.1 Palaemon carinicauda | reverse complement strand
ACAATATAATGACCCAGGAATTGTTTACAATTACGATTAATGTTATTGAGAATTTCGTACTCGTTAGAGAACTGCAACTCATTGCTAAAGGCAGATAGCGTTAAATATCAACTGGTTGTAATTATGGTGATGTTATTTTCTTCCTTTTTAGTTTTATTTTTAGTTTTTTAATGCCAGCATATGTCGACACGTGGTGGGAACGTTGAAGTATAGGGTGCAGTGTAAATGATACGATTGGAAGACAGTATATAATTAAGTTTACTCCTTATACAGTTATCTACGAATGCATAGTTTATGATTCTTTGGTTCATTTCATGATTAAGTATAGTTACCATTTATCAGGTTTATTTTGTTGCCCTGCATACAGTCATATTAACCTTGAACACAGCATATACTCTTATAAACATGCGTGTGCATTCGTTCATGTGAAAAAGCGCGCGAGAGCGCTCGCTCGAACACACCCGACAGCCTTATTAGCAGGAGGGAAAAAAAGCCCCTATCTCTTTGACATATTTACCATCTCCTTCGCTCATTTTTCTGCAACATTTTTCTTAGTGTCTCTTCCTCTCGGCCAGTGTTCTCACGCTGCTGCCTTGCTGTTTGGTGGTGTGGTGCCACCACCCTCTTATCACCCTCCCCCCACCCCCTTTCTACCTTCCCCTCCCATATCCCCCCTTTTCCCAACCCTTCTTTCTGGACCCCACCCCGGAAATGCAACCCTCACCCCCATACTCCCTCTCCATATTCCCCTCTCCCCCCAAACCACCGACACCACATTGCTCTTCTAACCCTTCGCTTTGCCTTTTATGTTGAAGTCAAGATTTCGCTAAGGTACTGTAGTTTTTTTTTTTATCTCTTAAGTTTTGTCATTTTTTTTTTGTATATTTCTTGTGATTATATTTTATATTTTATGTTTTTTTTTATTATTTCTTGTGTTTTCCTTTAGACTTTGTACACTTTGAAGGTGGTTATTCATTTAACACGTGATTTGTATATATATATATATATATATATATATGTATATATATACATATGTATATATACAAATGCGTATATATATATATATATATATATATATATATATATATTAGATACATCCTGTGCACTCTACCAGGATTACATGACATCATCCTGATTTCTTATACTATTTTTACGTTTATGAATTAGGCCTTTTTTTTTTATCCTGGAAGGTATAATTTCTAATCTCGATCATCACTTGTGAAATTTATGCCAAATTTACCGTGAGTGACGCTCAATTACTATACCCAAGTTAAAGAGGTTTTCTCTCTTTACAATGCAGTTATAATATTACATTGTTGTATATTTTTCCTGCATGGCGATTTATGACAAATTTGGAATATATGATTATCTTTAGACATTATCACTGTATTGTATTTATCACAATATTTTCATGTTAAGAATATGCTTTTCAATACACGGGAAATGAATGATAAATTTAGTTGAAATCGTTGCATAACAGCAAATACTCTGGCCAATCTCCCTGTTATTTCCTCCTATATCCCAGTGAAATTCTTCCTTCTCGCATATGATTATTAAGTTCCTCTTTAGATAAAGAAAGGAAAGAAAGTTGTTATTCTGCATTTTGGCTCGAAAGATATGTAAAACCAGCGCTGCCTTGTGTTTTTGTTTTTCTTCTTCTTCTTCTTCTTTTTCTTCTTCTTCTTCTTCTTCTTCTTCTTCTTCTTCTTCTTCTTCTTCTTCTTCTTCTTCAGCTTTGCTTTGCTCAGATAGTGTGGCAAGATTGGCGGATTTGTTTACTACTTTCAGGAGTGAAATCTTCTCTCGATTTCCTAGTTTTCGACAAACACAGATAGCTTCGAATTGTTTATGACACACACGAATTCATGCCACTTCCGTTCACGATAATGCAGTGATTTTTTTTTTTTTTTTTTTTTTTTTTTTTGTGTATCCTGGTCTAGTATACAATGGCATTAGTTCGTGCTTAAACTTTGGAGAGAAAAGTTCCAATTTTTTATTTTTTTTTATTTTGCGTTTTTTCGATGCGACCTGATCTTCGTCGCCTTGTTCTAAAATCAGTGTTTTGAGTCTTGAGTCATATGGTAGTACCTTATTATTACAGCGTTAGTGTTAATGTTATTAGTCTTATTGCTTTTAAATAATCTTATGGATCCCCTCTGGATATGGATATTGTTAGAACAGATTTTATTAGTCTTATTGCTTTTAAATATTCTTATGGATCCCCGCCGGATATGGATATTGTAAGAACAGGCTGAATACATTTGATTCAGCATCTTTAAAACAGTGATATTGACTTTATTTGCGAAAGAAAATAGCTAGTTAATACAATATATTTTATACTCCGTTTCCGGTGGAAGAAAATTCCAAAGAATCAGTATCTTTAAAACAGTGATATTGATTTTATTTGCGAAAGAAAGTAACTAGTTAATGCAATATATTTTATACTCCGTTTCCAGTGTAAGAAAATTCCAAAGAATCAGTATCTTTAAAACAGTGATATTGACTTTATTTGCGAAAGAAAATAACTAAATGCAATATATTTTATATTCCGTTTCCAGTGTAAGACAATTCCAAAGAATCAGTATCTTCAAAACAGTGATATTGACTTTATTTGCGAAATTAAATAACTAGTCAATACAATATATTTTATACTCCGTTTCCAGTGTAAGAAAATTCCCAAAGAAAGTCTTTACAATTGAGTCTTTTCCTTATCTTTGTATGCAGACTGGGGAAACAGAAATCTACGGATCATCCCATCAGTTTTCTTTTACTCATATACTTCCGGTGTTCGTAATCTGGTTGGGTCCCGTCACCTGATTTTCATATATGAAATTATAGTCATCTGATTTTCATATATGAAATTATAGTCTTCTGATTTTCATATATGAAATTATAGTCATCTGATTTTCATTTATGAAAATATAGTCATCTGATTTTCATATATGAAATTATAGTCACCTGATTTTCATATATGAAATTATAGTCATCTGATTTTCATATATGAAATTATAGTCATCTGATTTTCATATATGAAATTATAGTCATCTGATTTTCATATATGAAATTATAGTCACCTGATTTTCATATATGAAATTCATAGTATATTTTATCAAGTCGCTTGGCCTGAATTTAAGAAACCGCTTTTTTTTTATCGATTTGTTTTGGATAACGAATTTCTAATATCAAACTGTATATTGCTGATTAGAGTTATACACTTGATATTTTAAAAGCGGAACCTACTATTTTTTAGGTATTTATTTACACTGTTAAAAATTTGCATTGGAAAAACGGTAAATGTCTGGCAACATTTATTCCAGGATTTTTACCGTTTTAAAAACGGATATATTGACGTAAAGGAGGGATATTACGGTCACAAACCGGTAAGAGATAATAACAATGTAAGGTAAAATTACGGTCGCTTGTGTTTTACTGAAATACGACAGAAAGTTTATTTTTTAAGGAGAATTTCCGATTAAAATAACGGTTTATTTTAGTTGTGATTTCCGAAAATTACCATCTGTCCTTTTCATAACTGAAGAAAATAATAATTTTAAGAATATTTTTTTCTTCAAAATGAGGGGGTCCCTAGTTATCAGAAAAATATGCTCAACAGCATAAATATATTTGACAGGAGCATATAACAACTTTACCTGTAGAAGCAATCTTCCATATTAACAGAAAGGCATCAGTCGAAATAACTTCTCCCCTATTATCGCCATATTTTTTCCAGTCCACCAGATGATGTACCATATTAGAAAGTGTTACATACTGAATATGGAAGCCACATTGAACGCAAGAAACCAGTCTAAACCTCGCTCCTCTCTCCTCTCTCTCTCTCCTCTCCCTCTCTCCCTCTCTCCTCTCTCTCTCTCCTCTCTCTCTCTCTCCCTCTCCTCTCTCTCTCCTCTCTCTCTCTCTCTCTCTCAAAGTTTATACTAATACATTCACTCTATCCAAGAGCAAATGAAGTCTCCGTGGACCGATTAAAAAGTCTTTGAGACATCAAAATCCTCGTAACTCTCTCTCTCTCTCTCTCTCTCTCTCTCTCTCTCTCTCGGCCCATTGCAAGAAATCTGATCATTTCAATTGATCATATGATTGGATACTTGTAATATATGAGATTGGTGTCCCCTTTTTTTCCCCCCTTCTTCACCTCACTCAAGAATATCAATCTCCAGTTTAATCTGCGGTAGTGCAGTTGAAACTGACGCATTCAAGCACTCAATCAACTTTATTAGATTATGCAAGGAAGATTGAGATGATGATGATGATGATGATGATGATGACGAGGACGATGACAACTCAGTGTTTGTTCGTCTGTTTGGAATGTTTATTGGCCAGATGTAATATGGGTATGTTTATTGAAGTATGAATTCGCTTTTGGAAATTCGGAAATTCCCCGTGAAAATATACTGTTTTCAGCATTTCAGTAAAATACAGGTGACTGTAATTTTACCATACTTTGTTTAAATTCGCTTTTGGAAATTCGGAAATTCTCCGTAAAAATATACGGTTTTCAGTATTTCAGTAAAATACAGGTGACTGTAATTTTACCATACTTTGTTTGAATTCACTTTTGGAAATTCGGAAATTCTCCGTAAAAATATACTGTTTTCAGTATTTCAGTAAAATACAGGTGACTGTAATTTTACCGTACTTTGTTAATATTTTTTTTTACGGTTTGGTGACCGTAATATCACTCCCTTACGTCATTATATCCGTTTTTGAAACTTAAAAACAGGGAATAAATGTTGCCAGGCATTTGCCGTTTTTCTAATACAAATTTTTAACTCTGTACTGGTCCTTTTATATTTATTTACATTTATATTCTTATATCTAATGGGTTATTTATCCGCCTTTTCAAATTAACATATCTGTATCTCTATTTGGCCATCTATCTGTTTATCTGAGATAGCAGATTTTGTTGTGGTAAAGGCTATCCGTGAAAAAAAAAATTCAGTACTGTTGGCCTCTATATCTTCAAATGACTTTATCTTTACTTTCACTGGTTTTTTTTTAATACTTTCAAATCATTTTTGCTTGCATAGGGATATTCTTGAAAAGAGAGAGAGAGAGAGAGAGAGAAGAGAGAGAGAGAGAGAGAGAGAGAGAGAGAGAGAGAGAGAGAGAGAGATTATTGGAGCGATGTGCTAATAAGTCTCCAAAATAAGGCCTATACATCCAGCCTCTCTCTCTCTCTCTCTCTCTCTCTCTCTCTCTCTCTCTCTCTCTCTCTCTCTCTCTCTCTCTCTCCCCAGGTGATTTAATTACTTCCATTTCATGTTAAGTAATTTTAGGAATCTGGAGTTGGATAAGCTTTTTTCTATATCTATAACTGTGTTCCCCGCCAAGCAAGCAAACCCCGTAAGGGCGACTCGTCCTCGTAAAACCTACTGTTAAATGTTCCTTAGAGGACATTGTTATTGGACCGCTCATTGTTATCGTGAGACGCCCTGGAGAGATTCATCGGAGTAGAATCCATTTGAACTCGTGCACACGAGAGAGAGAGGAGAGAGAGAGAGAGAGAGAGAGAGAGAGAGAGAGAGAGAGAGAGAGAGAGAGATTTGTATTATCAAATGACATTAGCTCCTGAATGCAAGAAGTTGAATCAGTGCTTCTTTTCCCTTCTGTTACTTGCCCACCTCCGCAAACTGTTTATGAGAACACCCAGGTGAGGCGGCTTCCAAACAGTCTTTAGCTCTGGGTTGGCTACTGTACTTCTCCCTCACGAACCGACAGAGGAGAGGAACCAGAAAGTCACTCAAAAGAATATCTGGCTCCTTTTCATGTCTGCCGTTCCCTCGCTCAGATCTGGAGTACAGAAGTACACGAACTGAGCCGATGACAATGACAGCATTTGTTGTACTGTCTAATTGTTGAAACCAGCTGTCTTTTTAATACAGATTTCGTCTCTTTGGGTTAACTTTTTACTTTTTATTTTTATTTTTGTTAACTGGAAATCAGACTGAATTCTTGATAGGTTTTCTGTATAGTTTATTAGCTAAGATTTTCGTGAAGTTAATGACGGCATTACTTATTGCCACTCGTGAGAGTAACATTAAGGAAGTTGGTAGATTAAGTCCAAGGCCAGTCTAAAAGTTTTACAGATATACTGTGTTGCATTTCCTGGTTTCTCACGGAATATACAGTACATATGATTTTGAATTGCGTCTTGGTTACATATGTGTACACTGCTGTTTTCGTATAGAGTATAAATTGAAATATGTAAATTTATATATATACGATATATATATATATATATATATATATATATATATATATATATATATATATATATATATATATATATATACATATATTTTATATATATATATATATATATATTATATATATATATATATATATATATATATATATTTATATATTTTGAAAAACAATGGCCATATGTCTTTGTTGTTTGATTATCTTTCTATTGTAAAATTTACTTACCGGCAATCTTACTGCCTACAACTTTACAATTATTATTAATATTTGTATCTTTACCCGCAAAACTAAGCATAAACAAGTCGAATAAATTCAACAATAAAAAAAAAATATATGAAATTTATAGATAAATATAACAGTGAATATGATGAAGCGGAGGAAATAATGACAAGGTGAGAAGATTTAAGCGAAATGTAAATAGAAGAATTCGAAAATAAGTTTTTCATGACTTTGTTATTACCTTTTTATCATCTTTCTTCTCTCTTTGAGTCATATCCTGGAGGAACCCGTCCCCGGGGTCGAGTATTGTGCGAGAACCCAGAACTATTACTGCATGACACAACAGGAATTTCCTCTCCCAACGGGAGTTTAAAAAGTGAATTTCTCTTTTATTTTCATTAATTTCACACAATGTTTCATTGAAGATTATATTTTTTTTTTTTTTTTTTTTTTTTTTGTGCAGCGTTTTTCACCTTAATAGATTTTGGCCATATGGTTTTTTAAACATTTCTGCCCTTAATAGATTATTGTTATATGTTTTTTTAACCTGATTTTATTGAGTAAAGTATTCATAAATAATTATTATTATGATATTATTGTTATTATTAATATTATTATTATTATTATTATTGAACCTCACTGTTTACAGCCATATTTCCGACCCTATTGTCTTGATAATCATAAATAGATTTTATTATTATTATTATTATTATTATTATTTATTATTATTATTATTATTATTATTTTTTTTTATACTTCTGTATTTTCAGCCTTATTTTTACCCATATTTTCATGATAATGACAAATCTATTCATATTTTGAGATTTCATTAATTATTTATCAAAAGTAATTTAATTCATAAATTGTTACTCTTTTCAACGATATTTTTTTTTTCATCCTGATATCTATACAGTTCCATCCCTTCAAAATACATTTTCAGTTACTTATACCAATCGTACATATAGCCGCTAAGTCTTATTTACTTTTATTTCCACCTGTAAATAATATCATGGGTATTTATTTTTCCATTTAAATTTCATATATTTTCAACATCAT
>NC_090727.1:143121859-143126859 GCF_036898095.1 Palaemon carinicauda | reverse complement strand
CCGCTCTTTGTGTGTCGAGGAGAACCCAAGGAAGTGGTGGGGGGGAAGGAGGAGGTGGAGGAGGGCTGCTGGAAGAAAAGAGGAAGGTGTAGGAGTAGGAGGAGGAGGAGGAGGAGAATGAAGGAGAAGAGAGGAATAGGCAAAACATTGTCGCCTCTCGTCTTTTGAAGGTCTCAAGAGTTTTAGAAATGGACTCAGCCGGAAACACCTTTTGGCCCTGGAGAGGGAAAATTAGTTCCGTGAACATGACTATTGTGCGGCTCGCCTCTTGTGGGTGAAGGATGTTTGTTACCATTGTCTATTTTTTTATTTATTTTTTTAGGAAAAAGGGGGGGGGGGGGAGGAGGAGGAGGAGGGAGGGAGTGGGAAAGGAGGAGTATCGAGATTGAGAATAATGGTTTTGGTAACATTTTCTCAGTTCGGGGTAGCTCAATATAAGGTATTGAAATACCTGCCACAACGTATTTGTCGCTTTTGGCTTTCGGCAGACTTTGTTTTTTTTTTTTTTTATTTTCATTTTCTTTTTAGGGAGAGTTTTCGTCCTTTGACTTCATCCGTTTAGCCATTCTCGTCATAGCAAGTTTAAGTGCGGGATGCTGCATTTTCATTTGCCGGTTCCGCGTTTGATATACTGTGTGTGCATATATATATATATATATATATGTGTGTGTGTATATATATACAGTATATATATATATATATATATATCGAATTACTTAATTACCATCTTTGAAATGTTTTATTTCATTTAAAGAATTACTGGGTTTAATAATTATATTGTTAAAATTTAATATCATCAAACATTTATTCTCTTATAATGTTTTTTCATCCATTTAGATTGTTATTTCATTCATAATTCAATAAGTGCAGTAGATTTTAATTTAGGTATTTTAATCACAAATTTATTTTAAACTTTTGAATGTATTCTTGGAAATACTACTCTTATAACCTAACCAATCACTTATGGTTAGGATAATAATTAGAAGCTTTCCTATATATATATATATATATATATATATATATATATATATATATATATATATATATATGTGTGTGTGTGTATATATATATATATATATATATATATATATATATATATATATATATATATATATATATATATATATATATATGTATATATATTTATATATATATATATATATATATATAAATATATATATATTCTTACATAATTTTAATATACAGTAAAATTATAATATATATATATATATATATATATATATATATATATATATATATATATATATATATATATGTATATATATTTATATGTATATATATTTATATATATATATATATATATATATATATATATATATATATATATATATATATATATAAATATATATATATTCTTACATAATTTTAATATACAGTAAAATTATAATATATATATATATATATATATATATATATATATATATATATATATATATATATATATATATATATATATATATATATATATATATATATATATAAAATTTTCGCTTTAAAAAAAATTCCGTACTTAATTTTAATGTACATTCACATGATTTCACGCTGCAAATATTTGTTTACCGTACTTAATTTTAATTTACATTCACACGTAGAAAACCCAATTTTAAAAGTCACATATTATTATATACCTGATAGTCCAAATTGCCAGAACTGCAGATTTTTTTCCCCCATGATGCTTGCAAACTGTTAGTGGCCAAAAAAAATAGCGGATGTGAGAGCCCTAGCTTCCACTGGCCACGAAAAAGCTCTTTTCGCTGTTCCAACGTCCCTTCCACCCCACGAATACTTTTCCCATTGGTAGAAATGTTCGCTTTTGGGTACAGACCTCGTACCCCTCCTATCCCCCTTACCAACAGCTTCCTCTTGAACGCCAGTAACAAACCCCCCTCCCCCCCCCACCCAACCAAACATCTCCTCCCCTTTGCAGGATCAACATGATTGTTCTACCACCATCATTCCTTACATAAAATTCAGCTCTCCATCCCCAACACCAATATCACCATTCACCACCACACTTTCTCCAACACCATCACCATCATTCTTTCTCCAACATCACCACCACTTTCTCCAACATCACCACCACCACAGCTCTTTCCCAAACAACACAACCCCTCTTCCCCCAACACCAATATCACCACCACTTTCCCCAACACCAACATCACCACCGTAACTCTTTCCCCAACACCAACATCACCCCTACTCTTTCCCCAACACCAACATCACCCCCACTCTTTCCCCAACATCACCACCCCTCTTTCCCTAACACCAACATCACCACCACTTTCCCCAACACCATATCACCACCATTCTTTCCCCAATATCACCACCATTTTCCCCAACACCATATCACCTTTCCTTCCACAAATTCACACAATACCCCTTCCACAACAAGTACAACCAACCTACTTCCTCCTTCCCCAACAACACCAACACCACCTCTTCCCCAACACAACCATCTCCCCTCCCCAATCCCCATCTACCTTACCGGCATCCCCCCACCCCCTTCCCTCCCCCCGCATGTTTCTCTTGGCGGAGAGGGGTCGGGCGGGCCTGTTTTGCGAGAGGCACCGCCTCAAAGGAGTGCCACACGGTGCCCGCATTTCCTTCTGCTAACACTAACAGCTTTATACTGCGTGACGGACGCGCGCGCATTCAACCTCCACCTGTTTTTTAAACTCTCTGCTTCTTTTTTTTTATTATTTTCATTTGGTTTTCTAACGAATTCTCTCCTCCATTTACCTTCATCTCCTCTTCCTCCTCCTCCTCCCTCTCCCCCTCTCCCCCTGAGGAGGTTGCCGCCTTTAGCAACTTGTGGTTCAGGATTAACTTTCAGGGGAATTCTCAACGCGTTTTCTGTTACAAAAGATATTTATTTAATTGTATTTCCATCAGTTGAGTAACGTAAAACCATGTAGCACTGGATGAATTAAGCGGAGTTCGCCAATGGCCGACTCTCGGCCAGGGATAACAGGAAAGGAAGTTAAGCATCCCCCCAGCTTTGATTTTTCAAGATTTTTTTTTATTTCGGCTTTCCCCCTTCATGCCCCCCCCCCCCTTTTTTTTTCCTTCGTCTTCTTTTGTAACTTTAGAAGCCAGTTACACTGGACCGACCAATGGCAGTGCCTCGTACATCCGTCGAGGCTGCCAGATCTCGAAGGCGCGACTTTCTTAATTTTCCCTCTCTCGTTTCCCTTTTCTATCTCTCGTTTTGATTCTCTCTCGTAAACAAGATCTCGTTCGATGGGATGATTAATCCCTCGCAGGTGATAGTTAAATACATAGACGCCCTACGAGGTCGTTAAACGAAAGGCCAAAGGACTTAGGTTCTCGTCGAGCAAGTGTCAAGTTGGCGGTTTGTTTAGCCAGCTTCGTTCTATGGGCAGACAAAATGAATAGACGTTTTGTATCCACAGACTATAGGTTCGTGTTCGTTGGTTGGAAGAAGAGCAGCAAGGGTAGGAGGGGGGAGGGGGAAGGAGGTGGCAGTAAGGGAAGGTAGGCGGGTGGGATGCAGGGGGCGGGGTGAGACGACAACTGGCTGCATGGCAAAACCTGGCAACATTCGGCGCCAGAGCGTAGGCACCACCCTCGGGTCCCCAGTGCAAAACTCCTTCTCCTGGACGGGTGAAGCGTCTTTTTGACTTAAAGATCCTGTGCGCGCGTGTGTGTCTCTGTGCTGGTGCTAGCGAGAGAGGGAGAGAGAGAGAGGGAGAGGGAAGGCTAAAGAGAGAGACACACACATTATACTCCCTCTGGTCCAGAGAATATTCTTTCTCCCTTCAGTATATGCAGTACTCTTCTCTCTTCGGGCCGTCCGGACACGTTCGGAATTCGAATTGCCCTCCACCTCCGTTTCAAGTGGCGAACTGTTGTTGTCCCGTTGCCATCAAACATTGTGGACGGGCGCGATGCATTCTGAAAACTGATAGAAGGAGACCACATTTGGTGAAATGCCGTTCGTTGTTTGATAAGAATTAGGTGATCTGCGGCTGACGTTTGCTCAGTGTCAACTTTTGTGTTTGTTTTTAAACTAAAAGACAGCGAACAAGGTGAATTTTTATGACACTTCTCTTTTCTTTTATTGAATTTTTTTTTTACTTCTTCGAGAAGAAAGTGAACGGTGTATAATGTGTTCATGTAAAATGAAGTTACAAAAAAACGTTATCTCTCGATGATTGTGTTATAATGAAAAAAACTGCATAGAAGTTTTCACAGACGAATGTGTCAATAATTGTAATAACATTTTCTTGATGTTTCGAATTTGGTTTGAAGTTTTAAGTTCCGTAAATGTGACAGAAGAGTAAACTCTATTACATTTTGCAAAATGTGAACTGTTCTCCTATGCATCTAATATCATTGGAGATCGCTTGATTTTCATTTGTGTTTCAAGTGCTGTGTTTGTGCTAAATTTCATCGTATGGTGTATGATGTACACGCTGTTTTCCACATATGTATATGTGCAGTATATATATATATATATATATATATATATATATATATAAATATATATATATATATATATATATATATATATATATATATATATATGTATATATATATATATATATATATATATATATATATATATATATATATATATATATATATATATATATATCGTGTGTGTGTCTGTGTATGTGAATAATATAAATATATATATATATATATATATATATATATATATATATATATATATATATATATATATATATATATATATATATAAATGATTAGATTAGATATTTACAGGCCTACATATAAATACACACACAAATACTATTATATATACATAATGTGTCTAAGTGCTGTGTACATAGATACATACATACGTAACGCATGCAATATCAGCTACACGTGAATTACATCGAGTGCGGCATCTTGAAAAAAAAAAAAAAAAAAAAAAAAAAAAAAAAAAAAAAAAAAAACTGAAAATCCTTTCTCAGAACTTGACATTTTGTTGCCGATTTTCCGTCCACGTT
>NC_090727.1:143117032-143121359 GCF_036898095.1 Palaemon carinicauda | reverse complement strand
GAAGATAAAAGCATTATGCATTTCCCCCCGCGAAGAGCGAACCAGGCAGCGAATGAATGAAGGTGGCAGAAAAGACGGTTCATTAACCCATCCTGTATTTCTCACCGACAGTTCATTACACAGGGAAAAATCTGCGGTATTATTCTCCTCATCAGGGTCTTGGGGGAAGAAAATATGAATAATTCGACGCTATTTCAGATTTTGAAGATATATTAGGGAAGAGTTTTTCGCCCAATGATGATCAACATGGGCATCCATTTACATATTCTGCATAGCTGATTATTCATTTGGTATTTTTTCTTTATTAGACTTTCATCAAGGAGAAAATGGAGTGAGGATATGTCACATTTTCTTCTACCTTTTCTCATCCCCTTCCGACTCTGAGAGATATTGTAGTCTGTGAGAGAAGATAGAGGGAAGAAGTGAGAGGTAAAGAAGAAGGGAGAGAGGATCAAGTACTCTCTCTCTCTCTCTCTCTCTCTCTCTCTCTCTCTCTCTCTCTCTCTCTCTCTCTCTCTCTCTCTCAAATTAAATTGTCGAAATTAGGTAGTAACTCCCTCTTTCTCTCTCTTCTAGATCAAGTTTTCCTAAATGAGGTACTCTCTCTCTCTCTCTCTCTCTCTCTCTCTCTCTCTCTCTCTCTCTCTCTCTCTCTCTCTCTCTCTCTCTCTCTCTCTGGATACATCAGTTTTCCGAAAGTGAGAAATTCTCTCTCAGTCGTTTCATAACCCGAACAGAATAAGAACTCTTTTTCATACATAGCATATTCGAACGTGTTTTATTTTGTATTTATTTGCGCCATACTTGATTTTTTTAAGGGGGGAGGGGGAGAAGATTTTTACCCTTTTGTTTTTTACCATACATCTTTCTTTTTCGTGTAGTTCAAACATGGTGTATTTTTTCTTCGCCTCTTTTCTTAATTTCTTATATCTCCCCCTCTTTTTATTTTTTTTTTCCAGTTTCCATGTTCGCTTTTCGTAGTTTCAATCTACCTGCGTATTGTATTATATCTTTGTTGTTAAGGTTGTGATTATTAACAGCAAAACTGGTGTTGTGATTACTGCTACTATCAGTATCATTATTTTTAATGTTGGTATTACTATTATTTTACATCACAAACCGACTCGTGTTTATCATTATTATTATTATTATTATTATTATTATTATTATTATTATTATTATTATTATTATTAACAACAACAAAACTACTACTATGATTACTACATATCATTGTCATTGTTTGTAACCTTATTAACATTATTATTATTATTTTACGTCATAAATAGTCTCGACTTTCTATTGCATTATTATTATTATTATTATTATCATCATCATTATTATTATTACTCTCCTATGCCTCTTTCCTATTTAATACCGTTTTCTTGCTCGCACTAAAGTCTTTTCACACCTAAACTTCGACGGAAAAAAACTCGTTATTCATTATAGGTAAAATCGTGACTATGGTACGGTTTGAAGATGAAGACAGATCGGGGCAAATGAAAGGAAGATAGATGGATGATTAATGGTGTACTTCATAAGTACTGAAACCAGAGTCTTTGTTACATAGTAAGATATCAAGTCAGTGAATAAGTTAGCAAAACGCTTAATAAGGAAATAGTATTTGTTATTATCACGCTAAGTAAGGAAAGCAGTAGTTTATTATTATTATTATTATTATTATTATTATTATTATTATTATTATTATTATTATTATTATTATTATTATTATTATTATTATTATTATTATTACGTTACAAACGACAACTCTGTGAGAAGAACTCGTGAATTTTCAGTAACCGATAATTATTAAGGAATGTACGACTTTCGTTTAATACAGTCTTATACATTAGTCTATAAGTAATTTATATTCTTAAACACTGCGATTAATAGCATCTTTACTTCTAAATTGAATTTAGCAATGATGTTTTGATGAAACTATAGTAATTATATTGGCATTCTGTGAATGAATTAATAATCTTATCCGACTGAATATGCAGTTTGAAATTTCCTTTAATTTAAATTATTTTGCAAAAAGTCCGCAATGATATTTTATATCATCAGTAATATTTTTTATTTACGAAATTACCTCACTGCAAATAAAGTTAAAATTGTCTAATTATTCTCGAAAACGTTAAGTGATAAGATACCATAAGTAATTGTATGGATACGTATTAAGAATATCTGCATACCTTCCTTATTCCAAAAGACCACACTCTGAAGATCGCAACGTCCTCCGCGAATACAATTCCGAGGCCGATCTAGGAATTACTCCTTCTCTCTTTGCCTCCCAAAACATCGCTGGGCGAAGCATCGCGCATCTGGCCGGTTCATCCATGTTGACCGTAACTTAAACTTTTGTTGAACAGTTCTAGGCTGGTTTTGGCTTTTGCATTAATATTTCATATCCTATTTCATCTCGGAGAGGCGGAGTAGAAACTTCAATATACGTGCGCAGGAAAAAAGTACTTTCGGTGTCCAATATGAAATACTTTTGAATTTTGGATGAACCGGCCACGTTATATTAGCCCGTCTTCTTCCTCTTCTTCCGATTCTTCTTATTTTTCGTCTTCCGTTGCAGATAGTTTATGGTTTTTTATCTATTTTATTGTTCGCGTTAGGAGGTTCTTATTTTATGAATATTGGTTGCATACTGAAATTGTGAACGAGGTTAGGCGGTTTTTAATGCAAAATCAAAGAAATTATAAAGTTAAGCGATTTTGCATTGATATTTCTTATTAGTTTACGTGTGTGCAGTATTTGTTTCTGTGAACCGTATTGGCTTCGAAATATGACAAGAATAAAACGTGAACTGTTCACGTAACGAAACATTAATTTTTAATTAACGGAATATATTTAAAGTTTGTTGTATAGATAATATATTCAAAGCGAATATAAGTTTAATAATGTATTTAGTGCGAATATTTGTTTCTGGATAATCCAATTCTCTTTAAATTACATTTATCTAGATTTTCAAAGATTTACGAACGATCTGATATGATATATCATTTCCAATCATTTATAAAATAAACAATGATACAGGTTTATGAATGCGCATGAAACCACTCGCGTATGCGCGCGAGAGCGCCGCTGTTATGCGCATGGAGGCGCGTATGTAAATGATGCATTTTTCCTTTTCCTAGCCAAGCTAATGTCCAAGGCCACTTCGCCAGAATTGTTTAAATCCAACTTTTGCAAACTTGAAACTTTTTAGTAGTGAGTTGGCTCCAATTTTGAAAAGTTTTTGAACAAAATTATGCCCAAAATGTCTAGACTTTTCAGACCTTTTTCATTTTTTTTTAATATTTTTTTTTTCTAAGTTGACGTTGTCTGTCGATATGGAGAACATACTGAGTTAATTTTTTGTATTGATTAAGGATGTTTCGTTTCGCAAAGTTTTTGATGATTTGAACAAAATTATGCCCAAAATGTCTAGACTTTTCAGACCTTTTTAATTTTTTTCATAATTTTTTTTTCTAAGTTGACGTCTGTTGATATGGGGAATATACGGAGTTAACTTTTTTTTAATTGATTAACCCTTTCACACCCATAGGACATACCGGTACGTTCTTGCAAAACACTGTTAATTACATGTTTTTACATATTTTTGATAATTTTATGAGAAACTACAGGCAATTTCCAAAGAATGAGACCAACCTGACCTCTCTAGGACACAAATTAAGCCTGTTACAGCAATTTAAAAAAAATATATATAGCAAAATGTGCTTGAAATTTAACCTTATGGTGGGGGTTAAGGGTTAAGGATGTTTCATTTCGCAAAGTTTTTGATGATATTTACAGCTCTTTGCTGTGCGATTTTGTGTAAATAAACGAAATTTGCATATGATGGGGACGGGTTCTTTTGAGAAATTACCTTGGTAACAGTAATTGAAGGGAAGTGGTTATTGTTATTATCATTCTTGTTTTTCTTATTATCTTGTACTGTTCATCTTTTATTGTTATGATTACTGTCAATATTGTTTCAGTATAATTTACGTCTTAAGGTTTTATTTATTTGTATTTATTTCTGCATTAGATATTATACAGTGAGTTTAAGATGATATTCATATCAAGAAATTTTTATGCAAATAAATCATCGCAAAAATATTGCGTTTTGATATATATATATATATATATATATATATATATATATAATATATATATATATATATATATACACATATATATATAAATATATATATATATATATATATATATATATATATATATATATATATATATATATATATATATATATATATATATATATATATATATATAATGTATGCGTGTGTGTATTATATGTGTGCATATATATATATATATATAT
>NC_090727.1:143107032-143112032 GCF_036898095.1 Palaemon carinicauda | reverse complement strand
CATAAAAAAAAAAAAACATATAAACAAAACAAACAAAATTAATAAGAGAAATGTCTGTGTTCCCCCCTCTCAAATTCGAAGATTCCTTTCAGATTCTCACCCTCACAAGAATATTATAGACGTTTGAATCTTAATAAACGAGCAATTCTGTGCTCTTTTTGAGTAGATATGCTGCTACTGTTGCTTTTCCATGTTTATTTTCCTGTTTTCTCACCCTTCTTATCTTTATTATCCCCAAATCCTGGGTGACTGCATGATTTATACAAAAATAATCGCAAGCAAAACGTGGTGATTGGCCTCTGGAAATTCTGGAAAGGGCTTTTTTTTTTCTCTCTCAGAGACTCTTCTCATAATATAGGTGTTATACTTTCTTCTTGCTTCCGGCTTGGCTTTTTAAATACATTTTTTTTTAAATTGTCTATATCTTAAATTACGCTTACCTCCCCTTGTTGTGTGACCCCTTCCCCCAACCCCTCTCCTCCCCCTGGTATGGTACTCTTTAGGTGTTTTAAATTATATCAGTGAACCTGTTCGGGTTTCATATAAATTTCTTGTTTTCCCTCTTAAAATCCCTTTTCTTCTATCCCGTCTCCCTCAAAGGCTTTTGAGTAGTTCACTAACACCTGGGACTGAAAACCTTGGTAATCTAGAAGTCTTAGGCTTTTAGATTCTTCTATTTAGAAGGGCTTTAAACGTCACAGGCTTGAAGGCTCTTTATTTTTTTGGGCTTTAGATGGTTAATATTTGCCAATTTTCACTTTTGATGGCATGGGTAGAGACTTCCTATTTTTTCTGTACTTTCCGGGCAAGGGAAATATTTATATATATTTTTTTTTCAGAAGATTAGATTGTCTTGTACATCTAGATTTGATCATTGATGTGTAGTTTATGGCGCTATTTAAGGATGTCAGTTTGTGATAATTGTCTATTTGAATCTCAGTTTAGGTAGGTTTTAACGCTTACTTATATTGTGTGTGAAAATTTGATTATTTGTGTGTTTAATAAGGAATTTTATTTTTTTTATATAAATCTTTTATTCAATGGTTGTTCATATTGTTGATTATTTTGGCATTGGTGTTTTATAAATGAAAAGAGAACCCGCTCATTATTTTTTGCCATTGGTCTTTTGTCTTATAATGCTTTTAAATCATCGACGTTATGGATCTTAAATATAGTGCATGCGCTTTCTGTGTTCAATTTGTAGATCTAAATGTTCAAATGTTCATTTTTCCAGTCGGGAGTTCACGCTTCTAAAGATATCTGAATTGGGGAGTCTTATGTTCCCTTCAGAAACTTGAAGAATACCGTGAATATAATCTATTTTTTTTTTTATTGGATGTGTTATAAACTGTCATTCATTTGTTTACCTGTGATATTATGATACGTGTAAGGTCAAAATATAAGTTTTTATTATGCAGTGTTTGTAAGTTTGTACGGGAGTCTTTATGGTTGATTTGGTCACGGGTTTTGGAGGAAGAGAAATTTGGAAAATTAAAGTAGGTTTCGAGAATGGATTGCAATATTAATTGATAAGTTTTCTAGACCAATTCCCCTTTATATCTAGAATAGTGACAAGTGATTTGGCCATATTTGGGAAAGGAGGTATGCCTTCATTATATGCAAATCGGTATGAAATTAACACTGCTTTTTGGTATAAATTACAGAATTTTAGGATTATGTATATTTACTTATCAACATCTTACTTGTAGTCATACCGGGGAAAAAGATTTTAAATATAATTACGCAAATATCTACGCATTGAAGTTATCTCTTTAGAGGAGATATGAAATAGCGGACTTTAGATTCATTAGATTAATTAAAATTTGTTAAATTACAATTTCTAGTATCGTGGAAAATTTTTTCTCCAAAGCAAAATTGTAAGAACCCTCGGGAAGATCATTTAATAATATTGAAAAAAAAATAATAATTATAAGAATTTAATAATGTGGTACATTCAGGTGTTGAGTTGAAGAAAAATTGGAATGGAGTTAGTTTCTATGCAAATTTTATGAGATTGAACATCATTAGGTTTTTTTTTTTTTTTTTTTTTTTTTTTTTTTTTTTTTTTTTTTTTTTTAGTAATCCAAAATCCTTTTTGATATATTTGCTGATCAGAATTAGCCACTCTCGTTCTAATACAAATGTTCATTGGTTCAAAATATTGAAAGGTGGATTCAGTAAACAGATTTTTATTTTATGGTGGAGGTTATATGTTAGCAATTATAATGTATAAGATTGAGTCATTAACTATCAGAAAGAGAGAGAGAGAGAGAGAGAGAGAGAGAGGAGAGGAGAGAGGAGAGAGGAGAGAGAGAGAGAGAGAGAGAGAGAGCTCCAGGGCGCCCTCTGATATAAATTTGACGTTGGTCGAAAGCCTTTACAGGTATTAATAGAATTTATCCAGAAGGTGAAAAAATCCGTTCTATTATTCGCTGATGCAAATATGTGTAATTACGGTAACTAAGTTGAAAAAATAGAGGATGAATATTCATGCTCTATAATTCACTGCAGATCGACAAAGAGAGAGAGAGAGAGAGAGAGAGAGAGAGAGAGAGAGAGAGAGAGAGAGAGAGAGAGAGAGAAGAGAGAGAGAGAGAGAGAGACAGAGAGACAGAGAGAGAGAGAGAGAGAAAATTCTCTATATATTTTTCCTGGTTGATTGATAACTTGTAAACATAAATGGCTAGATTTTCGAGAGAGAGAGAGAGAGAAGAGAGAGAGAGAGAGAGAGACGAGAGAGAGAGAGAGAGAGAGAATTCTCTATCTTTATATTTTTCTGGTTGATTGATAACTTGTAAACGTAAATGGCTAGATTTTCGAGAGAGAGAGAGAGAGAGAGAGAGAGAGAGAGAGGAGAGAGATGAGAGAGAGAGAGAGAGAATTCTCTATATATTTTTCCTGGTTGATTGATAACTTGTAAACATAAATGGCTAGATTTTCGAGAGAGAGAGAGAGAGAGAGAGAGAGAGAGAGAGAGAGAGAGAGAGAGAGAGAGAGAGATTTCTCTATCTTTATATTTTTCCTGGTTGATTGATAACTTGTAAACGTAAATGGCTAGATTTTCGAGATTAATTTACATACGAAACTCGAGATTCGAGTTTTTTTTTCTAGTTCCCTGCTAAATGGTATCTGGTTAGAGAACCTCATATAAGGACTCGCTTTTTTATAGATAATTACCTTCGTCTCCTTGTTAGGGTCGCGACCTCACAGGTAGAGTCATTTACATACACAATCATTTAATGGCCTATTTTATCGGACGTCTCTCTCTCTCTCTCTCTCTCTCTCTCTCTCTCTCTCTCTCAATGAAGTTTATGATAGGTATGAAACAGTGTAGTGTAGAAGTGTATGTTGAATTTGATGTAAATTATCTCTCTCTCTCTCTCTCCTCTTCTCTCTCTCTCTCTCTCCTCTCTCTCTCTCTCTCTCTCTCTCTCTCTCTCAGTGAAGATTATGACAGGTATGAAAGACATTGCAGAAATTGATGTTAAACTTCATGTGATTTTCTCTCTCTCTTCTCTCTCTCTCTCTCTCTTCCTCCTCTCTCTCTCTCTCTCCTCATCTCTCTCTCTCTCTCTCTCTCTCTCTCTCTCTCTTTAAGACTGTATATACAGTACATTAAAACCAATAATGCAGAATTTCATTCTACTACCGCTACCAAAACAACACCAGTTTTAACCTCTCTCTCTCTCTCTCTCTCTCTCTCTCTCTCTCTCTCTCTCTCTCTCTCATCTCTCTCTCTCTCTCTCTCTCTCTCTCTCTCCATTTCTTTTCAGTTTAGGAGATTTTAATGATTGAGTATCTGGTCCATTCCTTAGGATTTACCGGCAGACTGGAGGGTCCGATGAATGTTACTTTTCTTCCATTCGTTTTTTACAACTAAAATTGAAACGTTTAAGCATTTCCTCTGAATGTAAAGGAAGTGAAACGTTTAATTGATATTTTAAAGTTCCCTATTAATAACCACTATCTTCCTTTGTTAAGAACAATTGATTCTTAATTAATAAGAGTTTTAGGCTATTCTCATGAAGTGTTTAAAATTCCGGCGGTATTAAGTAATCATAGGACAATTGAAATACCACCTAAAATAACAGGCGTTTAATAAACCTGGTAGTAATTATATATTCATAGGTTATTTAGCCTCGTAAGCGATGCAGGGATAATTACCCATCCATAGGATATCAACTCCGTAAGCAATCCAAGGATAATTGGATATCCATAACGTAACAAGCACGCCATTTGGGTAATAGAAGAAAAAGGACGAACGAAAACGTCAAGAAATAAAAGAGGAAAAAAAAACTGCAATCGATTAATTTTCTCAGACATGATTAGCGATAATAGGTTGTTCTTTCGCTGTTGTTCTTCGCCGTCAGTTATTTCGTAATCATCGCCTTGTCCATATAGCTGTTAAAAATCGGGCTGATCCTCACGCACTGAGGGAAGGGGTGGAGGAGGAGGAGGATGAGGAGGAGGAGGAGGAGGTGGGAGCAGTTCCCGAGCACTTACAAGGTGGAGCCTTTCATTTCTAGCCCTTTTTTTTCCAGAGCGCATAAGGACCGAAGTTGGTTTTTCTCGACCCGTGTTGGACAGGTCTTGTTGCTTTTGGTTTTGGCCTCGTTGGAAGCAGCTCCTTCCTCCTCCTCCTCCTCCTCCTCCTCCTCCTCCACCTCCTTCTCCTCCTTTTATAACCCCCCTCCCACCATTCATCATCACTATCATCATAATCATCACCATCTCTCTATTTCTCCCTCATTATCATCAGCATCTCTATCCATCTCTCCCTCATTATCATCACTATCTCCTCTACCTCATTATCATCACCATCACTATCTCTCCCTCATTATCATCATCATCTCTATCTCTCCCTCATTATCATCACCATCTCTATCTCTCCCTCATCATCATCACCATCTAAATCTCTCCCTCATTATCATCACCATCTCTATCTGTCTCTCCCTCATTATCATCACCATCTCTATCCATCTCTCTCTCATTATCATCAC
>NC_090727.1:143094532-143102032 GCF_036898095.1 Palaemon carinicauda | reverse complement strand
AGGAGGAGATTAACCAGAACAGTGTGTCAAACTCGACGGAGGAGACACACGACTAGAAATAATTTTTATTCTAAAACATATTTAGATAGTAAAAATTACAATTGTAAATACAGTATATGTAAAATAAAAAAAATATTCGTATAAATATACGATGTATATATTTATAAATTGTAAGATTATAAATGTGTATTTCAAACTCGACGGAATAGGCACACGACTAGATATATTTTTTATTTAAAAACATATTTAGATAAATAGTAAAAATTACAATTGTAAATACAGTATATGTAAAATAGAAAAATATTCGTATAAATATACGGTGATGTATATATGTTATAAATTGTAAGATTATAAATGTGTATTTCAAACTCGACGTAGTAGGCACACGACTAGATATATTTCTTATTTAAAAACATATTTAGATAAATAGTAAAAATTACAATTTTAAATACAATATATGTAAAATAAAAGATTATTCATGTAAATATACTATTATATATATATATATATATATATATATATATATATATATATATATATATATATATATATATGTGTGTGTGTGTGTGTGTGTGTGTGTGTGTTATAAATTGTAAGATTATAAATGTGTATTTCATAATAAATAAAAAGTAGCGCCTCTGTTTGCGAATGTGCATTTTCGCACACGTTGAGAAAGGTTCGCAGTGTAGTTCCCAAGGCAATCAGAAGGCGACCGACATCCATCATAAGCGATAGATTTATTGCGCGTGTAAGTGCTGAAGGTCCTTGCTTGCAACGTGTAATTTGCTACGCCTTCATTTCCCCGACTCTTTCCTGTCATTAGCTAACCGCCCGGACACCTCAGACTGTCTTCAGGGTCTAATTCCACTTAGCTTTTGCCATCCGAGACGGGTAATGATGATGATAACTGTGGTGATGATGATAGCCCCGCGATTTGCTCAACATCCCTGCTGGAAAATTGGTTTGTGTGTTTCTCCCTGTGTCGCTTTAAGGATGGGCTTTTATTTTAGTGGGGACATCCACCGTATTAATGTTATTACCATTGGGACAAGCATGTACCGTGGGCCGGAGGTGTTAAGCATTAGTGCAAGTATGCGCTTACCTGCAGGTGTTGGATGCGGTGGGACCTCAGGTAGGAATTGCTTTTCGTAAATGATGGGATGTGAAATATATCAGATGTAAGTAGCGATCTACTCTGCCAATGCCGGATAATACCCAGTGGTTTTATTAAGTGATCAATAAACCGATAGGAAATTAAGGTAGAAGAGATAAGGAACGGATAATAAAACAAGCTAAAACTTCATTCGTCTTTTTATTATGTTGATTTGTTACAAATAGTTCTTGCAATCATCAGGGATATCAAGAACGCTATTACATAGTATGATAAGAGTTATTTAAAGGGATTTTGAATAGCCATTTGGATAAATTCTCTCTCTCTCTCTCTCTCTCTCTCTCTCTCTCTCTCTCTCTCTCTCTCTCTCTCTCTCTCTCTCTCCCCGAATAAGTCCGAAAATGTATTTGTGGGTGGGGATGGCCGAAGGAGGGGAGAGTATATATTTATCTTGTCAGTGACTTAAATGAGATATCAAGCTACATCCTGCTAGGAAATCCACCCCCCTCACCTCTACCCCCTACCCCCTAACCTATCCCTCGCTCCGCGATTCTGGAATGAAATGAATTATCAATTTCCTCTCGAGTCAATTGATCTAAAGGAAGATATCAAGATAAGATATCGCCTTCCATAGCGTTGCTCCTTTGGAAGCGTCTCGGGTTCAAATATCCTTCGATTGCGTGTTGATTTGTGTGAAGGATGTTAATGTGGATGTTTTTGATGTTTATCGGCTGCAACTGTCTCCGCCGGGCGCTAATGCCTTCCGCTGAAGTGTATGATGGTTGTCCGTGTTTCGATTTTTTTTTTTCTTTTATCGTCCGGTCGAGATGTTCAGCGCGATTCTACTTGATCAGGAGGATGTAGTTGATAACCTTCATCTTTTAATCTTTCTAATCTGACTTTCTTTTTATTGGGTAGAATGGCTATATGCGTAAACTTGCATTTCTGTATATATCTCCATGTTTCGGTTATTTTTTTTTTCCTTTTATCGTCCGGTCGAGATGTTCAGCGCGATTCTACGCGATCAAGAGGATGTAGTTGATAACCTTCATCTTTTGATCTTTCTAATCTGACATTCTTTTTATTGGGTAGAATAGTATTTTCGTAGACTTATATAGCTGTATATATCCTTCAGAAATTTCATTATTTTTTTTTTTAATTTTTCATTATATGAATTTGAGCGTTTATATACTATCCTTCAGAAATTTCATTAATATCATTATTTTTTTTTTTTTTTTTTGGATTTTTCATTATATGAATTGGAGCGTTTATGTACTATCCATTTTATTATCTTATTATCTTTCTTCAAATGTTTACAATATAACTATTGTTATTATTATCAAACTCCGCGAAGGTTTCTTATTTCATAGATACCATCTCTCCGGGGCCAAATCATCTGACCTCCGTCAGCGGTCTGATCCAGCCCAGGTGTAATTAGCTTAACCTCTATTTGCATATATATGATAATTCTGGTCGCCATTAATTGTAAATTAAGATTTAGTGCACCCTTGCCCCGAGCATTTGAAAAGAAAAAAAAATAAGATATACGTCAAGTTGTCAGTCATGGGATAGCGTAGCATATTGCCCCTGAAATGAATTGGATGAGGGTTACAAACACACTCTTAGAAAAAAAAAAAAAAAAAAAAAAAAAAAAAAAAAAAAAAAACGTAATTTTAATCTGGAATTCTCGGTAAAAAAAAAATACTGAATGGTAACGTCTCTGCCTGGTGTTTGCCCGTCGGGGGTTCGAGTCCCGCTCAGACTCGTTAGTGCCATTAGTGTCTGCAACCTTACCATCCTTGTGAGCTAAGGTTACTGCCATTAGTGTCTGCAACCTTACCATCCTTGTGAGCTAATGTTTTGGGGTTTAGGGGAGCCTATAGGTCTATCTGCTGAGTCATCAGCAGCCACTGCCTGGCCCTCCCTGGTCCTAGCTTGGGTGGAGAGGAGGCTTGGGCGCTGATCATATTATATATGGTCAGTCTCTAGGGCATTGTCCTGATTGCTAGGGTAATGTCATTGTCCCTTGCCTCTGCCATTCATGAGCAACCCTTAAAGCTTTAAACCGTATTTCAGTAAAGTACAGGCGACCGTAATTTTTCCCTTACTTTGTTATTATCTTTTACGGGTTGGTGACTGTAATATCACTCCTTTACTTCAATATATCCGTTTTAAAAGGGTAAAAATCCCAGGAATAAATGTTGCCAGATATTTACCGGTTTTTTAATGCAAATTTTTTAACAGTGCAGTATCTCGAATTTCCTTTAATATTTCTATTCCTTTTTTTATAGACGAAGTAATTTCCTATCAGTTGCTTATCGTTTAATCGTCTCCCCATATTTGGCATATCTCTTATTTCCCCATAGCGTCTGGGATTCTCTGTGATTACCAAGTCACCCATAATTAGAAGCTAGGGATGAGTAATGGGCATCCTAATGGGGGATCCTAATGGGTACCCTTTTACTTAGAGGCGAAACAAGTTACGGACGCAGAAACAATGATTCTTTTTACGCGGGGCTCCGCCCACTTTGCCCCGTTTAGCTGTTCAACAATTCAATTTGGTCGTTCCGCTGACAGTAATTGCATAGTACTAAACGAGCGTAAACTGGTTGCGGTCGGGGCGAGGATAGGAAGGAGTTAGTTTTGCAAAATTGCTTTTGGGTCTTTTCGTGGATGTAAAAAAGAGCGACAGATACTTTATGGAGGATTTGCGACAGATGGAGTCTTTTAAGGTTTTTGTTTCTTTACTGGTTTTTGTGTAGATGTAATTGACTATTTGAAGAAACGAGTTAGTTATATGTACATCTCTAGGGCTTTAGCGGTTAAGAAGTAAGGATTAATGGATAAATGGCTCGTAAAACGAGGTTGTTGGAGTAAAGAATGAAGTGGGAATATAAAAGGTTATTTGAAGAAACGAGTTAGTTATACAGTATAGATTTCGCTGTTAAGAAATAAGGATTAATGGATTAATCGTTCGTAAAAGAATGAAGTGGGAATAATAAAAAAAAAAAAAAAAATGAAGAAACGAGTTAGTTATTTAAACATCTCTAGGGATTTCGCGGTTAAGAGGTAAGGATTAATGGATAAATCGTTCGTAAAACGAGGTGTTGCAGTAAAGAATGGAGTGGGAATATAAAAAAGAAAAAAAAAGTTGACCATCCTTTGGGTTGTAATCGTTATCTAAAGAGAAGCAATGAACACAGGCCGAACCTCCTCTTGGCAGGCGAACAAATGAAAGCCAATTTATAGGATCTTGAAGACTGCCTCGCCCGAGGCGGATCCTTGGTCAAACTAGGGACGCCTGGCGAACGAATATTGAAGTTCGGATGTGATTTACTCCGTCAACGATCGTTACCGATCGTTGGAATTGTAATAAGGGTAGTTATTAGGTTGTTCTTATATGGTAGATATAAGAAAATTTATCGCGGAGTCGCCGAGAAATGGAAAATTTTAAAATCTTGCATTAGGACCAAATATTTTGAAAACCATCGGAATCCTAAGGAAATAATCCGCATCCTTGCGGTCCTTCGTTGTTCTCGCCCACAAGATGGTGTTGCGAACACAGCAGTAATTGCACGGAGGGATGTTGTGATAATTGCATGCTGCACAATAGCCTGATCCACGCCTATATCCGGCGCTGGGAGACTAAGTAGCCGAAACTGAAGACGGCTAATCCACGCGTGAACGGAAGAACGGTATTCCCATTTGTGGTATGGGCATGCTTAGACTCTATGGTTTTATTGGTTACGTTGCGTTAATGCTTGGCGAGATCGAGGATTGTTGTTGGAGGAGAGTTTTCGGCTTGTTAATTTTAAGACGAGGATAAAGGTTGGATAATTAATTGGAATTTACAAGGAAAAACACATTAGCAGTCAAATTGCCTCTTTTAATGTCTCCGAACTTCAGTTCTCGTAACTGAAGAAGCGATTGTTTTGACGTTTTCCTTTTGGCGTGTCTTCTCTCATTCATGCTGGAAAGTCTCTTATATCTCAACTTAATTTTCTTATTCTGTTTATTCTAATTTATTTATATATTTTATCGATTCTTTCGTCTCGTCTGGCTCTGTTAAAAACCTCTTTTTACTCTAAGGAAACCCAGGAAAGAGGCCAGAGATTTAATATCATCATATGCAGTTCCGGTCCTTTTTTATCATTTGTGTGTTATTTTATTGCTGAAGTTTTGATCAGCGGACGACTGCTAGTCATGCCATCTTGACTAGCCTCCTGGCTTGTACAGACGTCACGTGTTCGCCTAGCATTCGCTTAGCAGCAGATCGATCCCAATCCGTGACCGCGAGTTTAAGCTGTTTACTGGGGAGGCCACTGCTGTGTTTGGGCACCACAGTGGAGGCTTGGTCTTTCCTGGGTGACGTTCTGGTGAAGCTGGAATTGAAACTAGACAACTTTACCTTTAGTTACACAATAATAATTCTAGTTATTGCTTCATTTTAGATAGTTAAGCCATTTTTGGACATTTTATCTTAAATTGACGAATTTTTTGGAAGCCTGAATTGATTTTTGGGATTCGGTGTTATACTTGAGCTGAGACTCTAAACTAATATTTGTGCGCGCACATTTTGCCAATTTTCCGTCCCGAAAATCATCTAAGAAGTGAAAAAATCCTTCGGGACCTTTGGCAAAGCCTTGGGAACCCAGCTGGAATATGCTGATGGTGAACAAGTCTTGGAAGCTTCTTAGGACCCAGGTATTCTTTTTAATTGATCACCGCTGAAAAGGTCTCCGAAGAACCAAACCGTCTTTTGGGGGACAACAGATTTTATCCAATTTCGTTGTCGTTCGGTGACCAATGAACTTTTCAGTTTTCCCCTTTCCCGAAAAGACTTCATTGGCTCCATTTTGCGAATTTCTTCCTTTTTGCAAATTTCTGGATTTACATCGGTTCTTCCTGATTTTGTGTGTGGTTATGAAACAATTTTTTTTATTGTTTATAAATTATGAAGCTGGTTTACCACACGTTTTTCGAATGGTATAATTCCCTATAGTTTTTACAATGTATCACATTGTAATTTATGTTTTTTATCGTGTCAGACCAACCTCACCCCAAAATTCAGGATTCAGAAACAATCTTAAGTTATTAACAGATAATATATAACTAGTAATGATATGTAGCAATGAGATCTCAATTTCGGAAGACGACTTTTTTTTTTTTTTTTTTTTTTTTCAACTGACGATTGTTTTGTGTAGTAAAGGTCATAATATTTTAATGCGTATTTGTTAAAGGGACTCGTGGAGATATTCTTTATAATTGTAAATAATATATTTATACATTAGAGGATAATTCCACGTAGGAAAACGACATTAGAGAGTCTTAATTACACGTTTTCTGTCGCGGGAAATAAATCTGGATTTAAAAGAGACTTAAATTTATAATCCTGTTTGTTTTAATCTGATTTAACATTTGTGATACTTCTTAATTCGAAATGGATTCTTTAAAGAAATGTCCTGGATTAAAGCTGAATATTTTAATAATGAGAGAGAATTTTATCTGAGCAATTTAAAATTAGGTCGTATATAAGAGTAGAAAAAATACATCTCTCTCTCTCTCTCTCTCTCTCTCTCTCTCTCTCTCTCTCTCTCTCTCTCTCTCTGTCTGTCCGCTACCTATCTATTTTGCCTTTACAAGCGTCTTAATATTGGATTTCTTTAGTTTTCTTTTCAAAGTTTTGACGCTTATGTTTTGTATGCATATATATATATATATATATATATATATATATATATATATATATATATATATATATACACATGTATATATATGTGTGTGTGTGCGCGTGTGTGTGTCCGGAACAAATTAATCTACTCATACCGGCAGCAGGTCCAAAATATTAGTTATATTTCATTAATTTTCTTAATATTTCTTGATGATCGCCATGCTCTGAATTAGTTTTCTTTAACGCGAAAAAATGTAGAAGTCCGGCTACGTTCATAAAGCATTATCGAGTAACGCTTTACCGTTCGCCTCAGCTGAACAATCCCGCCCGCTTACCTAATTGCACCGGACCTCCATCTTCATATCTTTATCAAGCGTTTATCACCCTTTCCCCCCCACCCCAGATCTAAACAATCCCTTACCCCCATTACCCCCTCTCCACCGCAATCCCTTTGTTCTTCTTTACGTAAGGCTGGGGAATTAAAGTCGCAAAAGAAAAAAAAAAAAAAGGCTAGGAAAAGAAAATCGGAAAAGTGCAACATGGCTGTTGTTGCAACGGAAGGGATAAACTCTGTTTCTCTCATTAAAGCTGTTTAGTAGAGTCCCTTTAGTCAATGCTCAAATTCGTTCTCTTGCGATAGATATCTTTCTTATCTTTGGCCAATTTTTTTTTCATTCTGTGTTTTTGCACGACGATGGTGTTGGTTGAAAAAGAGTTT
>NC_090727.1:143084532-143087032 GCF_036898095.1 Palaemon carinicauda | reverse complement strand
GAAGAAAATTTAGTTATTCGTTCCAAATGGATTTTATTGTAAGATTCACTTTTAGCATAATAGAAGTTATGCCGAAGAAAGGATTAAGCATCACGGGATTATATTGCTTTTAATAAATCCTTTCTCTTTCGGTAGAGTCAATTTGTTCAATGTGCTATTTTGCCTTTTTATTTGGATGCTCTAAGTCAATGTGTTTTCCTGCTCGAGATATACTTCCCAAATCTTTCTTAATTCTTTGCAGTTTTGTTTTTCTCTAATGGATGAAATGAAATCATGTTGAGAAAACGTTATCAAAATCATCTTGAGAGAATGCTATTAATATTGAGAAAACGTTATCAAAATCATCTTGAGAAAACGTTATCAAAATCATCTTGAGAAAACGTCATCAAAATCATCTTGAGAAAACGTTATCAAAATCATCTTGAAAAAACTTTATCAAAATCCTCTTGAGAAAACGTTATCAAAGTCATCTCGAGAAAACATTATCAAAATCATCTTGAGAATACGTTATCAAAATCATCTTGAAAAAACTATCAAAATCATCTAACTCAACCTCCTGATTCTTTTTTTAAATGAATCATCAATCTATTTTTCTTTCATTTTCCATATCCTTCTTTGATTTCCTCCTTCATTTTCCTCACTCTCTCTTCCTTCCTCTCATTCTTTCTTGTCAACTTCTTCCTCCCCCCTCCACCCCCCTTTCCCTACCTTCCCCTCCCCCTGAACCTTTCCCCCTTCCCTCCCTCCCTACCGAGGGCAGGGCAGCGCAGTGACTACCCTGCCCAGCCGAGTGTAAAATCGACTAGTTCTGTGCTGATAGAAAAAAGGAAATTATCAATTATTTCGCTACTTATGTTGACAGAAGGATATGATTTGTGGAAGGATGCAGCGGATGACAGTGTCCTTGAGTCGTTCTTAAGTCTCCTTTTCCTGATTTAAATCCCGTCAAATTCGGACTTATTGACGTGGACGCCAGTTGGGGGTTGAGCCCGTAATGGGGTGGGGCCGATTCTTCATTAGTATTTATTGGCTCTGGTGGCGAAAATGGTTATTAGAAATTTAGGTTTTTCTATTTTTGGTTTGCTTGATTTTTTCTCAGAAGGGAAAAACGAATTATTGGACTATTATAAATGAATTAAGTGTGTGTATGTATGTATGTATAATGTACTTCTAAAACCTGCGTGTGCGAAAATGGTTATTAGAAATTTAGTTTTTTTTTTTACTTTTGTTTTGCTTGATTTTTTCTCAGAAGGGAAAAACGAATTATTAGATTATTATAAAAGAATTAAGTGTATGTTTGTGTGTATGTATGTATGTATGTATAATGTACTTCTAAAACCTGTAAATCCTTTTATAGTCAGTTATTATTATTATTATTATTATTATTATTATTATTATTATTATTATTATTATTGCTAAGCTACAACCCTAGTTGGAAAAGAAGAATGCTATAAGCCCAGGGGCCCCTACAGAGAAAATAGCCCAGTAAGGAAACGAAAAAAGGAAAAATTAAATATTTTAAGGACAGTAACATTTAAATAATTCCTACATAAACTATATATATTTCAACTTATTCAAGTTCCAACTTTGGCTTTGATGCACATTAATATAACCAATCATTTCTTTCAGAATGACTTTTAAAACTTTATCTCTACCTTTTTTACGTGTCTTTGCTCATCTTAATTATATAAATTAATATAGCACTCAACATTTGTACTAATTACTGTCACTAGAATTCATGATGCTTAATTGCATATCAATAAGAACGAGAATCTTTCACTTCTCGGTACGAACTCCTGGGAATTTGGATATAAAATGCTAATAATTCTGAATAGCCTGTATAATTCCTTGGAATTATACATGCAAAGAGAGAAAGGGAGTGAAGGAAAAAGAATGATCTGATATGAATGGATGTAAGAGCGAAAAAAAAAATGAGTAGAGAGAGAGAGACGACTGATATAAATTATGCTTATGAATCGAGAAAGTCCATTACTGTCCATTTCTTGATAATTCCCGAAAAGCATTTCTCTTGTTTAATGGAACGAATAGTGTAAGAAAGAAGAGACAAAAAAAAATAAAAGCAAGGAAATAAAAGTAATAAGAGATGCCTTTTGTTTCTCAGGCACAGAAATCAGAATTATCAATGATAAATTATAGATAGAATACGAGTCTTGATTTCTCAAGATCTTTGTGTTGTTTGGGGGAGCGGGGATGGGGGAGGGGGCAGGAGGTCCCCCCTCCCGTCGGATTACATTTCCTTAAAATAGGGTCTCTCTCTCTCGATAGACATTTTAGTTCTTTTATGTCACTCGGAGATGTACATATCGGTTTATTGATCTGGTTTTTTATTTTGTTTGTTACTTTACTGTAAGTCTCCAATTGAGATAAGTAGATGGCTTAAAGAATATCGGAGGAAATAATCAGTGATTCATTCGCTTAATTGCGTTCGATTCAATGGGATATTCGTCTGAGGTACGTGGAGTCGGGTATATGGCCTTCG
>NC_090727.1:143059492-143079492 GCF_036898095.1 Palaemon carinicauda | reverse complement strand
TTGGATGTTTGCAACAGCTGTTTTCGCGGTTCCGGCGGTGCGCCCACCCGTTGCTGTTGCGGGGTTCCGCTGCTGTTGCGGCGGCCCGTCGTTATACATTAGCTGTATTCTTCAACCTTAAGATGCTCTGATGCATCGCTGACTAGCTATATTAATTCCCCAGAAGGCTGCGAGTCTTCCGAACGTTATTATAGAACTAAAGGAAAATAACACGATTGACTGGAGAGCGATACGGTTTGGTGAGGTTGAAAGGTTCTTTAGCAGTCTATCGGTAAAAGATAGCTTCTACCATTTTCTTATCTCATTTTATAGCAACAATAGGTTTTTCGTGTGAGTTAACGACAATACTAATGATACTAACACTGACGTTCATTATAGTAATATTATTAATTATATTATCAGCAATACTTCTGCTACTAGTAGTACTCCAACTGCTGCTGCTATTGAGTTTATTTGCCAATGATTATTTTCATATTATGATTAAACCATTGTAGATGTTTTATTATAACTGTAGCTACAATTTTCTCTCTCTCTCTCTCTCTCTCTCTCTCTCTCTCTCTCTCTCTCTCTCTCTCTCAAAGTAAAAAGTAAGAAGAGGAGAAACTGGAAGACCTTCCCTTAGCATAATCCCGTAGCCAGCAGCAAAGGGTTAGTATTGGAGAGAGAGAGAGAGAGAGAGAGAGAGAGAGAGAGAGAGAGAGAGACATACATCCATTGTTTTAAGAAGCGAAGAGGAGGACGTTTGCTTGTGATAAGTGGAACTGCTTGTCTATTTTATCATATTTGCATTTATTTAGAGTGTAAACATTGTCTTGCATAAGCTTTATTGCCTTGGTAGGAGGGAGGCAGTAACGCAGACATGCACGCAGACATTTCTTGCTCGTAGAAGGGAGGCAGCAATACAGACATTGCTTGCTCGTAGAAGGGAGGCAGCAATACAGACATTGCTTGCTCGTAAGAGGGTGGCGGCAACACCCATTGCTTGCTCGTAGGAGAGAGGCACCAACACAGACATTGCTTGCTCGTAGGAGGGAGGCACCAACACAGACATTGCTTGCTCGTAGGAAGGAGGCAGCAAGACAGACATTGCTTGCTTGTAGGAGGTAAGCAGCAACACAGACAAACAGACGCACATACATTGTTTGCTCGTAGGAGGAAGGCAGAAACACAGACTAACAGACGCACAGACATTGCTTGCTCGTAAGAGGAAGGCAGCAATACAGACAGACTAACCGACAAGGAAAGACATTGTTTGCGTGTTTCTCTAGTATAGCGCCACGCGATGCTTTCAGAAAGCAGTTTTTTGGAGTGCTTGTCGGCCTTTAAAAAGCGGTTTGAATTTATGTACAGAGACAGGAATGGGGGAAAGATCCCGGGGATCTTGGAATTAAGGAAAAGGAACAGGAATAACAGGAAGGGGAAAAAAAGGGAGAAATTTATGTTCTTGTTGTTTTGTTCTCCGGGTGATTTGAGTGTTTAGGTCGTTAGTGCCAATTTGTTTCCTTCTTGTTCTTCTTGATATTGTTAATATTATTCCGATATTCGATTAGGGATGGCTTATTAAAAAGACAATATAACTGTTACTGTCTCTGTAAAAAAAAATTCTTCTTCTTCTTCTTCATCTATTATTATTATTATTATTATTATTATTATTATTATTATTATTTTACCGATTTTCGCTTTCCAAAATAAGGGATGGCTTGTTAAAAAAAGGAAGATAAATGTTACTGCCTCGTTCATCTGCTAGAGGGTGAACCATCTATACAAAAAAAATTATCCAACATCATCTGCTTGTTATAATTATTATTATTATTATTATTATTATTATTATTATTAGTATTATTATTATTATTATTACTTTCATAATTGATACTTTCTCGAAGAAAAAAGAAAAAAAAAACATTTTAGATAAGAATTAGCGATATGAAATTAAAATAATTTTCCTTATTGGATTATAATTGAATCGCTTAATACATTTTCTTTAAATTAAAATATTTATTTCAATTATCTTTTACTTTTCTTGATGTTACTATTTTCAAGTTGTCATTATTGTTATCGGCATTATTATTGTTATTAGTATTATTATTATTATTATTACTGTATAGTTATTGTTTTTATTATTATTATTTATTATTATTATTATTATTATTATTGTTATTATTATTATTATTTTATTCTTATTACCATTATAACGATTATTATTATTATTATTATTATTATTATTATTATTATTATTATTATTATTATTATTCATCTTATCTCATTATTATTATTATTGTTATTATTATTTTTATTATTATTATTATTATTATTATTATTATTATTATTATTATTGTTGTTGTTTTTATTATTATTATTTATCATTATTATTATTATCATTATTATTATTATTATTATTTTGATTATCATTATCATTATCATTATAATAATAATAATAATTATTATTATTATTATTATTATTATTATTATTATTATCATTAATATTATTATTATCATTACTCACTCTACCCATCTGCTATTTTATTTTCCCCTGTTCATATTTAGAATGATTTTGTTGCAGAGGTGTACCCCCTCGCTAATTAATATTTTTCCCTCTTTTTGACTGCGCTGACTGACGGGAAGAGAATTGTATTCTTGCCAATGATTTTCTCTTTGGATTTTACTTGTTCCTCTTAATTATCAGTCGTTGTTTTACAGTTCATTGGTTGTTTTTTTTATATTGTCTCTGGGCTTCTCACCCAACCCCCATTCGTTCATTTTAGTATATATTTTATTTTTTTTTGTGTGTCATATATATAGACATATATTTATTTAAATATATATATATATATATATATATATACATATATATATAAATATATATATATATATTTATAGAAATATATATACATATATATGAATATATATATATATATATATATATTATATATATATACATATATATATATATATATATATATTATATATACATATATATACATATATATATATATATATATATACATATATTATATATATATACATATATATATATATACATATATATATATATATATATACATATATATATATATATATATACATACATACATACATACATACATACATACATTTGTAGTGTGCAATGACTCTTCTATGATAACAAGAGTCTCTCTCTCTCTCTCTCTCTCTCTCTCTCTCTCTCTCTCCACACCAATAAATTTACCACAATATTGATATGGTGAGTAGGAATCCCGCCCACAAAATGAAATCCTGTTGCTATATTTCATATAATTCCATAGAAGGAAAAATAGACGGAATTTCTATATGCGTAGGAGATATCCTAATTATGATTTTTATTCTTTTTTTTTATTTTATCCCTGGCCTTAGTTAGAACCAGAGGCACCGATTCAATTTTGGGTAAATTTCTAAAGGCTTAATAAAGATGGTGTGCTGTCCGCTGCATTTTCCGGATATTTATATAGTGTTTAATTGAATTTGAGTTTTTCTGTATTTTCGTTTTTTTTTTATAAGAATGTTGATTATGTTCACTTTTTTTTTTTTATTCTTTCGTTATAAGAATGTTGTCGATTATGTTGGTTTTATTATAATAGGAATATATATGGTTTTTGTTTAGTGGAACTTTTTGCCACGTGTGAATATTTTGTATATTTTGTACATTCAAACTCACAGTTTTTCAATACTTCTATTTGTATAAATTTTGCGTTTATTTTGTTCGTAAAATTAATCAGTTATTACATTCCAATTCATTCTCAACTTTCCCTGAGTATTTAAGAGATTTTAGTCGTGTTTATTTTTCAATACCACTAGATATGTATGTATGTATGTATATATATATATATATATATATGTATGTATAAATATAACACAGTATATTTACTTACCCACCGCACACACACACATACATAAACATATATATATATATATATATATATACTGGGTCGCAAGCAGAGCAATGTGTTTATGTACGTCTGTACGTGTGTGTGTGCGTGTATGTGTGTATGTGTGTGTGGTCTTCTTGTTTGTTTTGTGCAATGGAAATAAATGTTGGAACCTTCCCAACCAGCAGGATGCTTCTTATGTTTGTGTTGCATAAAAGCATTGGCTTGACTTACTCGTTTCTGATCGCTTCTTTTCCCTTTTATTCCCGTTCTTTCTTAATGCATTTTCGCGCATTTTATTTTCGGCTTTGGGAGCGAGCACCCTTTTGATGTTGTTGTTGTTGTTGTTGTTATTGTTGTTTTTTTTATGCCGTTGCCCAGGGACCCCCTACTCCTCCCTTATGCCAGCGCATCCTGAGATACACTCTATATAGCATTAGACAATTAAATACTTTTCGTGGAAACAGTTCTTTGCTTGCTTTTATTTGTTTTTCCGGCCTTGGGCCCTCCTCCCTTATCCCCTCCTCCTCCCCCCTCCCCCCCCCCCCCCTTTCCGTTTATTTTGTAAATCCGTGATAGAAAATTCGGAAATGCCAAAGAGAAAAATGTGGAGGGCGTTTTGAATTCTTGCTGTGCACAGCATGCAGCGAAGAAGAACCTTAGTTTAAAAGGCCAAAGTTTTACAGGGGCAAAAAAAGGGGGAAAAAGGAAAAAAAAAAAAAAAGAGGGAGTGCAGTGTTTGGGGAGGGTCGTCCTCCCCTGGGGAGGAAGGGGGAGGTGGGTTGGTCGGTACGTCCTCCTCCTCCTCCTCCTCCTCCTCTTCCTCGTCTTCCTCCCCTCCCCTTTTACAACCCCTCACTCTTCCATGGCGACTGTGGGTGAGGAGGGGTCGCAAACTCCCCTCTCTCTCTCTCTCTCTCTCTCTCTCTCTCTCTCTCTCTCTCCTGCTACCATATGGGTTTAAGGCAGACCCAAGTTCCCTCAAACCCCCCTCTATAGAATCTCCCTAAGTCCTGGTTTTATTTTATTTATATTTGCAGTCGTAGAGAGGCTTTTTTTTTCTCTGCCAAATATGAGGGAAAATCTTTCATCTCTTCTTGGCCATATCTTGTCTTCTTTCTCGTTCTCTCCTCTTCCCATTTCTCTTTTCCCCTCATTTACCCTCAAGCTTTGTTAGGTCAATAGAGCATGAAGTAAGTGTACTGCCTCCCTCACCCGTTCCCCCTACTCTGTTACAAGCATCGTTGTAGGGCTCCGGCCTAAAATGCCTTATGAAAGATGCAATGGGAAGCTGCTGATTAAGGTTACTGACGTCGACTCTGTTTACACTGCGGTCTGTGTATCAATGGTCACATTGACCCTGGCCACATTGGTTTGCATTGTTACCTGTGGTAAGCTTTTACTTGGCGATGGGGCTCAGTCCATTTGTTTACTTTTACGTTGACCGAATATTTCCTGTAAATCATTTTATTTTCCGTTTGATAATACTTTTAATTCATTCATTTTTATGGTTCAGATATTGAATTAAATCATTCCTTTATAACGAATGCGTTTGAAAGCTTGCTGATGTAGGCATAGAGTAGGCCCTGAAATTAGCTAAACTATATATTTCATATCTCGAATTATCGTTTTGATGATTGAAAATATCTCTTATGAAAAATTTTTGTTATTGAGAATATTTTTTTCAGGTGGTTTATTTCTTCTTGTAAATATTAATTTTGGTCAATTATTTATGTTTTGAGGGATTTTTTTTTATTAAATTCTTCTCTCTAATATAAACATTTCAGTTGTTTTGAATAATAACATAATTACAGTCTCCCCTCTCTCTCTCTCTCTCTCTCTCTCTCTCTCTCTCTCTCTCTCACATTTATTAATCTCAATAATTTACTCTAAGTCTGTCCGTGAAATGACAATTATTTATGTTCGTTTTAAGGGAATTTTATTTTATTGAATCCCTCTCGCTAATAAAAACATTTCAATTGTTTCGAAGAATGATAACAATTAGTCTCTCTCTCTCTCTCTCTCTCTCTCTCTCTCTCTCTCTCTCATTTATTAATCTCAATAATTTACTCTAAGTCTGTCCGTGAAATGACAATCGAATCCCTCTCTCTAATAAAAACATTTCAATTGTTTCGAAGATTGATAACAATTACTCTCTCTCTCTCTCTCTCTCTCTCTCTCTCTCTCTCTCTCTCATTTATTAATCACAATAATATACTCTCAGACTGTCCGTGAAATGACGAAGCAACAATTTTTGTCCCCCATTTCCCTGTTAATGTTTAGCTTCGTCATCATTTATTTTTTTTTTTCCCCAAAAATCATGTTCCATGTTCTTGGAATTAGTCACATTAGTCTCATGAATAAATGAAAATGGCCTTGCGTTGCCTGCACCTGTGTTTGTGTGTGTGTGTTCCTCTGTCCTTAACGGCGAGACATTAACTTCTATTTGGGTTTTTAATGGAAATCGCGTGTGTTCAGAAATACTCTCGCCAAATGAGGTGTCTTTAGTTCCGGTGCCCGTCCTCTGTGACGTCATTTTTTTTCTTTTTTTATGGAAGTTATAAGAGAATGTGTGTGTGTGTGTGTTTTGTTTTTACGTTAGAAAATGCTGAAATTGTTTTATTTTTTTTTTCTTCTTTTTTTCAGGTAGTGATAAGATGCTATTTTTTTGGGTAAACAAAAAAGAAATGAATGTAAATGGATGTTGTTTTGATAGGCAATATTTTTTGTTTTTATGGCACTGTTGTTTTGATAGACAATATTTTGTAGTTTTATGGCAATGTTGTTTTGATTGGCAATATATTGTAGTTTTATGGCAATGCTGTTTTGATATGCAAGATTTTGCAGTTTTAAGTAATTTTGTTTTGATAGCTATGAAGTGAGAGTAATTATTAAGGTAACATAGAAAGAGATATAGAAATATTTTATCATGTAATGACTAAAATTTAAAGTTGTTTTGGCAATGTAAGAAAATCTATTTGATTGAGGTTGTTTTAACTATTATCAAAAAGGTAAATGGGGACTTTTTAACTAGGCAAGGAGGGTGTTGGATTTTAAAAGGAAATGAAGGGGAGAAAGATTGTTTTGGTAGGCATAGTAAGGTGGAAGAAGTTTTTTGAAGAAAAAAATAAAAGTAAAAATTGTTTTTATGGCAGTTTTGATGTTACTGTTTTTAAAATACTTTTATTTTAATTGTTCATTACTTCTAATATAGTTTATTAATTTCCTTATTTCATTTCTTCAGTGGCCTATTATTTCTCTCTTGGAGCCTTTGGGCTTAAAGCATCCTGATTTTCCAATTAGGGTTTTAGCTTAGCTAGTAATAATATTGATAATAGAAGATATACTAATCTGGAATTAAGACTTCAATATTGAATAGGAAATTAGAAGACTAAGTCTGATTTTGTAAGAATGAAAGTAGGAAAAAGTTAATTTGGTAGGGAAGATATTAAGAAAAAGACTTTGTTTTGATAAGCATAAAGAGGAAAAGTCTATTTTGTTAGGCAGGAAAATAGAGGAAATAGATGAAGGAAGTGGGATAAAGAGGGCAAGATATTAAGAAAAAGACTTTGTTTTGGTAGGCATAATGAGGAAAAGTCTATATTGTCAGGCAGGAAAATAGAGGAAAGAGATGAAGAGTTTTGGGTAAAGAGGACAAGATATAAAGAAAATGACAGTTTTGGTAATCATAAAGAGAAAAATTCTATTTTGTTAGGTTTGGATAAAGAGGAAAGTTATTAAGAAAAATACATTGTTGTGATAAGCATAAAGAGGAAAAGTCTATTTTGTTAGGCAGGAAAATAGAGGAAAGAGATGGAATGGGGGGAGGGGTTGAAGAGGAAAAGCGAGGGAAATGTGTCTTGTTTTGAACTGAAGGTCTTACACTGTGAGCTAAGGCACGGCCTTCTTTTTTTCCCCCTCCCCCTTCCCCTCCCTCCGAAAATTTTTTTTTTCGTAGGGATTATTTTTAGTGTTTGTGATTTCTTTTGTTGACTGAAGTTGAAACTACCAAATGCTGCATTCGGGTAGAATGCAGTTAGAAAGGGGGGGAAAGCCTACCTTTTTATTCCCTTTCTTTTATTCTCATTTTTTCTTATCGGAGATTCTTCAAATTTTATGTTGCGCCCCCCCCCCCTTTTTTTTTTTTGAAACAGAATCCCTATTTCGCAGATGACTTCGCCAGAGTAAGTGAAAATCCGCACGGATATTCTATTACAGTTTATTCTTTATCGAAAAAAAAAATTTGCTGAGGGATTTTCGACTCCGGGATAGAGTAAAAAGGTTTTAGATAAATTCGCGTTGAGCTTCATCGAAGAACGTATGGACTGGAAGGTTCATATACTGTTGGTTCTGGTCGCCATATAAGTTATGATTTCGTGAAGTCAACAGCCTTATAAGAGTCTTTGATCCTTTTCCGGCGTCAATGACCTTAGATGTCAGGATGCCTGAAAACTTTAAATCATTCATTCATTCATTCCTTAGGATTTGATTGCCATATAAGTTAGGATTTCGTGGAGCCAACAGCCTGGTGTCCTATATCCTACTTAGGATATAGATATAGATATATATATGTATGTATATATATATATATATATATGTATATATATATATACATATATATATATATATATAAATATATATTACTTATTTATCATAAATATTAGGCAAGTTTGATATAAAAAGCATTACTTACAAATATATATATATATATATATATATATGTAGGAAGTACATACATACATCGATTAACTTGCTGCTTACTCGCAGCATATAATCGTAAAATAGCAAAACATTAATTGAAATATAAATGCTTTTCATAACTGATTGAAAATGAAGCTGTAACAATCATTAAATTTGTATCTGACTAGCCCTCCTCCCTCTCCCCCTTCCCCTCCCACCTACCCCCTCCCCCTTACGAACCCTATTACCTGTTAACGCACCCACCAGTGATCCTGTAACCCCCTACCCTCCCCCCCTCCCTACTTACATAGTCCCCCTCTCCCTACTTACATACTTTCAACTCCCAATACAACCTTTTCATCACCCTTAGATTAGGTGACCACACCCTTTTTTAAGCACGACTTATTCCCCCCTTTTCTCCCCCTCCCCAGTTCCTACCCCTCCCCCCCTCCCCCTAGCTTTTGATCTCTATATGTTAGTAATTATATGAGGCATTTTAGCTTGGAGGATTTTTCCCTTTTTTATTTCATTTGTTTCCTCACATATATATTTACACCCACACATATTGTGTGTGTGTGTATATATATATATATATATATATATGTATGTATGTATGTATCTATATATATATATATATATACACACTTAGTATATATACATATACAGTATATGTACATATTTACGTATATATAGATTGATTTTATATGAATATATTTGTATGTAATATAATATGTAGAATATTATACAAATAATATATATATATATATATATATATATACATATACATATATATATAAATATATATATATATATATATATATACACCCCTATCTGGTATTCCATGTCTTATTCTTGGCCCTTAGCTTGAGTCTCTTTCATTCCTTTTAAATTCCTTCCATATAGGTGATGGATCCCCTCTCGGAGTCTTCATTTCCTAATCTGTCTTTTCCTTTACTTTTATCCGGTGTGTCCTTATTCCCTTCTTTCACTGTGCCATTTATTAGTTTACAACGTCTCCTTTCCCTTTTCTTTCGTCGTTCTTCCCTTGCTTTTGGACCAGTTTGGGTTTTTCGTCTTTTTGTTTTTGTTTTTGTTCTCAATTTTCTCTTTTTTCAAATATTTTGTTGATTTAGGATGATTTTTTCATCAATTTTTTTTTGCATAAATTTTATTCTAGTATGCATGTTACCCCCCCCCCACCCTTCTCTCTCTCTCTCTCTCTCTCTCTCTCTCTCTCTCTCTCTCTCTCAAATAATTTATTTTGTTGATTTGATTGTTATTTCATCAATTTTTTTGCATCAACATTATTCTACTATGCATGTTACCCCCACCTCTCTCTCTCTCTCTCTCTCTCTCTCTCTCTCTCTCTATCTCTCTCTCTCTCTCTCTCTCTCTCTCTCAAATATTTTGTTGATTTATGGTTATTTTTTCGTCAATTTTTTTTGCATCAATATTATTCTACTATGCATGTTACCCCCACCTCTCTCTCTCTCTCTCTCTCTCTCTCTCTCTCTCTCTCTATTTTTTATTCTGCCTGATTCTTATGTCGTCTTCCCTCTTTTTATCGATATCTATCTTATTCATCCTGTCCTTTATATCTTTCCTTCTTCGTTTTAACCCCTCTCGCCAGTTCACATATTCATTTTCTCTTTTTCCTTACTCACTGGCCTTCCTTTACTGTTCCTCTTATTCCTTCTTTCTAATCTCTCCTCCGGCCAACTTTCTCTCTCTTTATTTTCTTGTCAGCAATTTTTTTTTTTTTTAGTTTTTTCAATTTTTCTATTTATGCTTTTTTAGATTCTCTATTTATCTTAATGGTTGTCTCACATTATTTTATTATATTTTGACATTTTAATTTTTTAAATCCTTATTCCTCTACTTTTCTTCTTTATACTCTTCTTACTCCTAGATTTTTCCTGATTTTTCTCATTTTTTTCTCCTTTCTCTCACATTTTCTCTCATTTTCTCACCTTTTACATTTTCTCTCATTTTCTCACCTTTCCCTCACATTTTAATTCTCCTAATTTCCCCCAACTAATCCCCCTACCCTTACTGTAAACGCCTTACCACCCCCCTTCCCCTTAATCTTAAACACGTCACACCCTTCCCCCACCCTTTCCCTCTCCCTCTTCCTCCCCCCCCCCCTCCCCCATTTCCCCAACCATTCTCCTCTGGTTAACCCAATATGAGAATTGTCACCAATTGCCAGGCGAGACGCATCGCACCTGTGCATTTAAAACCAATTCGTACCTAAAATTCCGTCTCGATATTCCTTGCAAAGACCCTTGCCTTTCCCTTGAGTAGATTACGAGTCGCTTGGTTTTCCAATTTTGATGTTCGAGTACTTTCCAGGTCTCCAGTCCGGTGAATATTTTCCAATTCTGGTGTCTTAAGAGTTTTTAGATCATAGGTGTAAGGAGTTTCCAGTTTGGGGTCTAAGAGTTTTCCAGGTATGGGGTCCTAATGAGTTTCTATTCGTGGGTCTAATTGTGTATCTAGTTATGGAGTCTAATGGGTTTCCAATGTGTTTCCAGTTCGGTGTCTGTGTTTCCAGTTTGCGGCCTAATGTGTTTCCAATTATGGAGTATAATAGGCTGCTAGTTTGAGGTCTAGTTTTTCCAGTTATGGGGTCTAATGTGTTTGCAGTCCGTGGATCCAAGGAGTTTCCAGTTATGGGGTCCAATGTGTTTCCAGTTCGGGGTCTAACGTGTTTCCAGTTATGGTGTCTAATATGTTTCCAGTTTGGGTGTAATATGTTTCCAGATATGGGGTCTAATGTGTTTCCAGTTTGGGTGTAATGTATTTCCAGTTATGGGATGTAATGTATTACCAGTTCTGGGGTCTAACATGTTTCCAGTTATGGAATCTAATGAGTTTCCAGTTTTCTAAGACTTTTCATTCTTGTGTCCGAGGATTGCCCAGGCACCATTATCAGCTGAAAAATAGCCTGGACTACTACCATTATAAATGGTGGTGGGACTGTTAAGTTTATTACTGTTTTTGAGAGTAAAAACTCCGTAATTGCTTACGACTTAACGATATGAAAGAGCTCTACAAACATTATTAGGTTTTTTTGTCCAGGAATTTGGCAGATATGGTATATGGATTGTTTTTTTTTTATAGATTTTGTCAAAATTATGAATATTATTCAGCAAAATTCGAATTTTTCTACCATCAAATATATCTTAAGATTTCTTTCCTCAACTATTTCAAATCAGTTGGAAATGTTTGTGTGAAGTAACACAAAATACAAAAATCTTATGAATGTTTAGTTTGAAGACGTATCGAAGAATAAATTTTTTTTAGAGACTATTTTTTCGACTTCGATGAACTAACGGTATAACAGAACGAATTTCAAACATTTCAATTATCTTAATGGTACTTTTGATTTATTTTATTTTGTTTTATTGTTATTGTTATTTATCATTTTGAAATAGTATTTCATTAGTGCAGCCAATTCTGTTGTTATTGTTATTATTTTATTATTATTATCATTATTATTATTATTATTATTATTATCTTTATAGATATTATCATTGTTATTATTATTATTATTATCATTTTTATTACTATTATTTTTATAGATATTATTATTATTATTATTATTATTATTATTATTATTAGCTTATTATTGTTATTATTATTATTATTATTATAAATATTATTATTATTATTATTATTATTATTATTATTATTATTATTAGGCTACTAATACGACATATTTGCATCAACTTCATATCTAAATTATTCTAACTACAATTGTTAATATTATAAGAGATTATCCGATATCTCCAGTTACTTAAGTGCTTTTCCAAAAGACAATACAACATCATTCAGTTGGTCCCTTCCAAAAAAAAAAAAAAATCTTTAACGCCATAAATTCTCTTATCTCTCTCACCATCAGCTTTTAAAGACTGCGTTCCATTTCCCGGTATTTATTTTGCTGTTATCTGTATCAACATCTGTTCCAGTCTTATCACGGCCGTTTCTATTCCCTCTTTGAGGAGGAGGAGGAGGAGGGAGGGAGAGGAGAAAGAGTAGAAGAAGGAGAAATAGGAAAAGAAAGAGGAGGCAGAGGGAGGGAGGAGGAGGAGGAGAAAGAGAAGGAAGAGGAGGAGGAGAAGAAAGAGGAGGAGGAGGAGAAGAAAGAGGAGGAAGAGGAGAAGACAGAGGAGGAGGAGGAAAAATAGGAGGAGGGAGAGGAGAAGGAGGAGGCAGAGGAGAGGAAGGAGGAGGCAGAGGAGAGGAAGGAGGAGGCAGAGGAGAGGAAGGAGGAGACCTATCTAAATACATCTATGTCCCACTATTTAGGGGATTCCAACTTCCAGGGCTCTTCCCTCTCTACCCCCCCCCCTCTTCCTACCCCTTCCCCTTCCCCCCTCCCTCCTCCCCCATCCCACCGTGATTAGGACTTACAGGACTTAAATCTGGTCCTAAAGGAGCCTTTCCTCTGTGGCCGTGGAAAAGCGCGAGAGGGGGAAAGATACTTCCCTGTGTCCCCTCGCCTAGCAAGATTAGATGCATATTTATGTCAATGCCTCCGACGGGGGGGAAAAGAGAGAGAGAGAGAGAGAGAGAGAGAGAGAGAGAGAGAGAGTTTGTAGATGGAAACAATGAATGAATAGAGGGAATATTTGAGAAAGTAGATAGGAATGGATAGGAAATTGTAATATATATATATATATATATATATATGTATATAAATATATATATATATATATATATATAGAAGATACGGAGTTGATATTGAAGAATAATAATTGAGTAGTTTTGTAACTATTTAGCCTAATTGAATGGATGAAAAATTAAGACGAAAAAAGAGCAAAACGAGAGAGAGAGAGAGAGAGAGAGAGAGAGAGAGAGAGAGAACGACTTGTTTCGTCATCATGGAGTTCAAGATAGTTTGTATCAAAGGGAGCTAGGGGTTAAATAAGATAGTTACCTAGCCTAGCCTAACCGATATCAACAAACATCGTACATCTTAATCTACATTTAATGTTGGGGGGTGGGGGGGTTATTTCTGGGGGGGGGGGGGAAGTAAACGCCACGACGATCTCCGTAGCAAATGGAGCACAGCTAACAAGGAGCGGCTTTAGGGAGGAGTAGGAGTAGGAGGAGGAGAAGGGAGCCCAGAGATGGGGAATTTTTTTTCTTTCGGAAATTATCGTACATCGGTGAGCCCGAGACCGCCACAGCGTCGCCAGGGACTTTACTATTGGTCCCGAGAAAAAAATGAGGATCAGTGGCCGCGTTGCCAACATTTCATTAATTACTTAATTATATAAATCTAACTAGAGGACAGTAAGAGAATTTTAATGGGTCATACGATACTTGCGAAGCTGGGCGTACGATAAAACGTGTTTATCAGTTAGGTTCTCGTATCGATCGGGTGGATTAAACATTAAGAAAGAAGAGGAGAAAAAAATTGGAAGAAGGAATGCTCGTCTGAAAAAAAATGGCTTCTCTTATAGGCTTGCGCGTGGCAAGAAGCCAACCATGATATCCACCCCCACCCCCCTCCTTTCTCTCCCTCCCCTTTCTCCCTCTCTCTCCCTCTCTCTTCCTCTCTCCCTCCCTCCCCCTGTTTTTTGACATCTTGTGTTGTAATTTTTTTTTTCCATTATATTTCCACATCCTTCCTTAGGTACGATATTATATAACCTCGTAAATTTCTTAATCTTGATATATATATATATATATATATATGTATGTATGTATGTATGTATATATATATATGCGTGTCTATATATATATATATATATATATATCACGAAATAACAACAGTAACCTATTTCATTTTTATTATTCATTAAATAACAAACAATGATAATCAATTCGTTTTGTTTTATGTAGTGACATCCTTCATTTTTTATTCATCAAATAACCAATCAGTTAATTTTTCTTTTTTATAATATATAACTTTTTTTATTCAGTGAATAACAAACCAATTCGTTTTGCTTTTATATTATAACATTCTTCATTTATTTATATTCATCAAATAACAAATCAGTCCAGTTAGATTTTATATAATGACAACCCCTTTTTTTTTTATTCATTGAATAACAAACCAATTCGTTTTGGTCCCGCTGAAATACTTCCAGCTTCCAGATTTCTTTTGGAATCTGCATTCGATTTCTTTCGGGAATTATGCTGGAATTCTGGAATTCATTTACTCGGGATTACAAAGATTGATTCCACAATAAAGAATTTGAGGGAAGATGGATTAAAGGATTTCAAAGTGTTTCGGTGTGGCTAAAATTATGTGTGCGCGCGCGCGCGTGTGTGTATGTGAGTGTGTGTTTCTGTGTATGTATGCCGTAACTTTCTAATGTGTGTTTAACTATGCATAGATACGATTTGCATATTTTCGTAATGGAAAGATTGAAGGTAAAATCCTTTTAAGAGATTTTAGGCGTAAAGGTTTTGTGCCTACAGTTTTATTATTATTATTTTTATTATTATTATTATTATTATTATTATTATTATTATTATTATTATTATTATTATTATTATTAATATTATTATTGTTGATGTTGTTGTTGTTGTTGTTGTTGTTGTTGTATATACTATATATATATACATACATATATATGTGTGTATATATATATATATATATACAGTCACGCTAAGCTCTCCCAGTCCCTCGGGTAGGAAGGAGAGGGAGTAGTCATACACTGGTGAGAGAGGGTCGAGTGTGAATATTCAGCCGTCATTTTTGACGGGTCACGTACACTAGTGTATATATATATATATATATATGTGTGTGTGTGTGTGTGTGTGTGTGCGTGCGTACTCCACTGAATTCCTCCACCTGGCGAGACCGTGTTCCTTCAGTATCCTGTGTATCCTGAATTGATACTCGGACGTTCTCAAAGAGGATTACCTTTATATTCCCACAGATTCTATCCAAGGCTTACATTTCGAAACTGGAAACGTTTTTTTTAGGGGGGCCGGGCGGGGGGTGCAGGATGGGGGAGATAGAGAAAGAGTGTGTGAGAGGATAAGAAGAAAAGAATAGGGAAGTGAAGAAATGAGAGGAGGAGGGAGTAAGAAGAGATTTTTAGACGATGAGGGATATGACGGAGATGATAAAAGAATTTGATTGACATATTATAGGGTTTAGCATTTTTTACTAGGTCTCTTTCATGGTTTTATCAAATTGAACCTTAAATCACTATGCCTAGACAAAACGCTACCTAACACCCCCCCTTCCCCCCTTCTCTCCCTCCCCCTCTTCGACGATGATAAGGGATATGAAGAAGGTAAGATAATTCGATTGACATAATATCGGGTTTAGCATTCTCTACTTTGTCTCTCATGATTTAGTCAAAATGGATATTAACTCGCTATACCCGGGCAAAACGCTATTTAACAACCCCTTCCCCCTCCCTCCCCCCCCCTCTCCCCCTCTCTCCTTCTGTAGACACGATCCTCAACGACACTGGTTCGCGAACTATTTCTTTTTTTCTATCCACGGTTATGCAAATATAAACACGTGTCTCCTTACAGGTACACAATTGATACGCGTACGCTCCGATTTGCTGGGCACAATGAAAAAAAGTTATGTTGACTCTCAGTATTAGAAACTGTTGGTCTTTAACATGAGAGCCGCGGCAGTTATTTGAACTTTATCTGGACCTTATTTGGACTTCTTTGAACTTTCGTGTCCCCCCCCCCCCCCCTCCCTCTTTGAGCCTTTTCGAGTTCTCCCGGCCTGGGACACCAAATCGACGTAAGCGCCGGATGCTGTAGTTGTGTTTGTATCACTTCTGTGTCTTTGTTGAATCTTTTATTTATTCATTTTTTTAATTTCTACGTGGTGCTTTGGGACGGTAGAATTTGAGAAAACAAACTGTTCATATTTACAGTTGTTATCTATTTTCTTTTGATTATGCAGGATGCCAGATAACTCAAAATCAATCAATCTTTCATTGTTTTCCACCAAATATATTTTTGGTTAATGTTATTCTCAATTATCGATAATTTCTTTTATTGGATTCTTATTTCCACCAAGTAAATTTTTTACCTAATGAATTTCTCAATTATCGATGATTTCATTTATTTCATTTATTTGTTTGATTAATTTTTCAACCAAATGTTTTCCCCTTATCCTCCACTTTCCAACAGGGTTGCCATGTTGGCCTTTTTTCAGGCAAAAAAAAAAAAAAGAAAAAAAAAACATAAAATTTGACTTTTTTTAAATTGGTAGGACTTAAGTAATATCATGAAAAAAAAAGTGGGCCTTAAATACTATATTCTTGGCCTTTTTTACAAATGGATAAACATAAATTTTTTTTTTTTTTTAAATTGGTAGGACTTAAGTAATATCATAAAAAAGGTGGGCCTTAAATACTATATTCTTGGCCTTTTTCTACAAATGGATAGGCCTTTTTAAGCTGCTGTTAATCAGAAGTTGGCCTCTCCTCATTCAGAAAACCTGGTAACTCTGCTTTCCAAAACATCTTATCTGAATCCACATGACTGATAGACAGAGGTTTTAATGGCTCTAAAACCTTCGATAAATCATTGTAACCGAAATGATTTTTGGCCCGGGGACTACTCTGTAATGGGGACGTTTAAATCAATCTCCATTTATAAGTCATCAGCCAATATTCCATTCTTTGCTCGCCATGAAAACTCCTGAATTATTCCAAGGAGAGAGAGAGAGAGAGAGAGAGAGAGAGAGAGAGAGAGAGAGAATTTATAACTTGAGAGAGAGAGAGAATTTATAACTTAAATTATGTTTCTCTGAGAGAATTTATAACTTAAATTATGTTTCTCTGAGAGAATTTATAACTTAAATTCTCTCTCTCTCTCTCTCTCTCTCTCTCTCTCTCTCTCTCTCTTGTATCATAAGAATAATAGTGGAAGATTTTTTTTTGCATTTTGCCTATTTTTTCCTATTTTGTTTCAATTGTGATCATTATTTTGTAACAAATAATTACACTCAAATCAACCAATCTCTTTTAAAATGACTGTGGACTTAAAGCGTATAAATATGAAAAAGAAGAATTTAATAAAAAGAATTAAAAAAAAGTCAAAAGAATGTTATTAAAAAGTTAAAGATAATTTAAATTACAAAATACATAGGATAATAGTAACCTCCCAAAAAAGTAAACTAGAAGAAATATCGATATTGATACTTAAAAAACAACGCGTGCTGAATAACGCCAACTGTACGTTATTACAATTGATAACAACTCCGCAGCTAGTTTACCGATTTTTGTCTTAGTCCAGAGTGGTTGCAAACAGCTGCTGGCCGTGGGACGTGGGCTCCGGATAGTTAAGTATTCAACGCCGTCATTTTTTTCCCATGAACTGATGTTTTGGCAGAATAGTTGGGCATGCATTGTTACCCCATGTTTTATATCTGGATTAAGGGAGAGTAACTGAGAGAGAGAGAGAGAGAGAGAGAGAGAGAGAGAGAGAGAGACCACCTCCCTGTTGAATATACTGAGAATTGACATTAAGGAAAAGATCGTAATACCCAATGTGTTTTAATGCTCATTAAATTTTGGTATATAGAATTTCGTGCATTATTCCATTTCGTGTATTCCAATTTGTGTATTATTCCATTTCGTGTATTATTCGAATTCGTGTTTCCTCTTATGTACAGTTGGCTTCATTAATTCCGGTATACTTCACGGGAAGCTAAAGGAGGCGTCAGTGAACAGTTATTAATGAAACCAACTGTACCTCCTTATGGCTTTCCTAACTCGCTTTATACCTTTGGAAGTTTATTGTAATAAGATTTTCTTAAATCCAACGGAGATCATAAACCAAAGTCAGTCTTTTCCCCATAGATTTCTATCTAAATCTAAACTTCCCATTTGATAGAACTTTTTTTTTCTGCCTGAATTTCGGAGAAGTTTGTGTGTCCATTTTAGTTTGTGTCCGGCCGTTCGTACCTACATAAACTCTCGCTTGGCTGATATGTATTGGTAAACTCAGCATTCCTTTTTTTTTTTTTTTTTTTTTTTTTTTTTTTTTCGTGTGTGGACTAGATTGATTTTTGCCGGTACGTGATGTGCATAGGCTAGCGACTGGCGAAAGGAAACGACAGTGCGTGTGAAAGGCCAGTTATTGTTGGAACTGTCTCTCATTAGAAAATTCTCTGAAACTCATCAGTTCTTTATGGTGAGGGGGGGGCGGGGGCCGGCAGGGGGGGGAAAGAGCTAACGAAAAAAGAAGAGAAGAAATGGAGAATAATAATGGACAGTGACTGAGGGCTATAAGTTTCACATCTGGAGCAGTTTTACATTTTAGGAAATTTTAAATAGTATATATATTTGGGGAGTGGATTTTTAGATAATATAAATGTTTATTTTATGATTTTTATTGGCTGATAACGAAATGAATAAACTGAGAATAATAATGGACAGTGACTGAGGGCTATAAGTTTCACATCTGGAGCAGTTTTACATTTTAGGAAATTTTAAATAGTATATATATTTGGGGAGTGGATTTTTAGATAATATAAATGTTTATTTTATGATTTTTATTGGCTGATAACGAAATGAATAAACTGAAAATAATAATGGACAGTGACTGAGGGCTATAAGTTTCACATCTGGAGCAGTTTTACTTTTTAGGAAATTTTAAATAGTATATATATTTGGGGAGTGGATTTTTAGATAATATAAATGTTTATTTTATGATTTTTATTGGCTGATAACGAAATGAATAAACTGAGAATAATAATGGACAGTGACTGAGGGCTATAAGTTTCACATCTGGAGCAGTTTTACTTTTTAGGAAATTTTAAATAGTATATATATTTGGGGAGTGGATTTTTAGGTAATATAAATGTTTATTTTATGATTTTTATTGGCTGATAACGAAATGAATAAACTGAGAATAATAATGGACAGTGACTGAGGGCTATAAGTTTCACATCTGGAGCAGTTTTATTTTTTAGGAAATTTTGAATAGTATATATATTTGGGGAGTGGATTTTTAGATAATATAAATGTTTATTTTATGATTTTTATTGGCTGATAACGAAATGAATAAACTGAGAATAATAATGGACAGTGACTGAGGGCTATAAGTTTCACATTTGGAGCAGTTTTATCTTTTTAGGAAATTTTAAATAGTATATATGTTTGGGGAGTGGAGTTTTAGATAATATGAATGTATATTTTATGATTTCTCTTATTGGCTGATAATGAAAAGAAGAAATGAAGAATAATAATGGACAGTGATTGAGAGCAATAAGTTTCACATCTAGAGCAGTATTTTTTTTACGAAATTTTAAATAATATAAATGTTTATTTTGTATTATTTTTTGGCAAATGACTTCTTTACAAACTATTTGCAAATTGCCCCAGACGATGTTTTTCTTGCTTTTAAACTTTTAGTGGAAATAAGCAAAGTAGATTGCTGTTAAAAAGTCTTTGTTTTTTTATATAATTAGAATTACAGTAGATTTTTTTCAAC
>NC_090727.1:143045606-143058992 GCF_036898095.1 Palaemon carinicauda | reverse complement strand
AAACTGGCCAAACCCCAGATATGAATAAGGACCTGTCTGAGGCCTTTGTTCTGCAATTGACAGATATACCTTAATTTATTGTTGTTGTATATTTGTGTATATATATAATAGTATATATATATATATATATATATATATACAGATGTATATATCTGTGTATATATATATATATATATATATATATATATATATATATATATATATATATACCCAGATGTATATATCTCTATATATATATATATATATATATATATATATATATATATATATATATATATATATATACATCTGTGTATATATACAGTATATGTGTGTATATATATATATATATTATATATATATATATATATATACTGTATATATATACATATATATATATATACACCCAGATGTATATATCTCTATATGTTATATATATATATATATATATATATATATATAATATATATATTATATATATATATATGTATATGTATGTATGTGTGTGTGTTCCCTCTTCTATTTGTCGTCCTTTGCAATGCCTGTCTTTGCCATCTTGTTGCAAGGTAATTGATTGGTGCGTTAATTATATAGTGTGTCTTCCCCCACTTGAAGAAACAGGAGTTCCTTCAAAGAGAGAGACAGAGAGAAAGAGATAGAGAGAGTTTGACATTCTTAACCCTAAACAATTATGCGTAACAAGCATTTCTCTCTCTCTCTCTCTCTCTCTCTCTCTCTCTCTCTCTCTCTCTCTCTCCTCTCTCTCTCTCTCTCTCTGTAATTCCCCCTCTTCTCATCGGTTCCTTGTGTCTCCTGTCTCCCTCCGCTCTTACCCTTGTTCCTCTCTCCATTTTTATTCCCTTTTTTACGCGTTTTTTCAAATTTTTCTCTCTCTCTCCCATCTTCCAAATGTATTGGTTATCTTCGTCATTAGCCCACCTCGCATACTGAGGTCCTCGTTTTGTGCAAGATTTTTTAAACGTGTTTATTCTCTTCCCGCGCAAGAGAAATTTATTAAATTTTCTTCTTTATCTCCCGTGTTTTTCTAATGCTTCGTCTCTTTTTTTTATCGTTTCTTTTCGTTCATATTTTTCAATACGTTTCGTCTTTGCAGATTCATTCCATCATCCGATTCCCTTTGACTTGCATCCCTGCCTATTAGCGTCTTTGCCTGGTTCCCTCCTTTTCTTTTAGCTCTCTCTCTCTCTCTCTCTCTCTCTCTCTCTCTCTCTCTCTCTCCTCTCTCTCTCTCTCTCTCTCTCTCTCTCTCCTCTCTCTCTCCTCTCTCTCTCTCTCTCTCATAGGTCTGTCATGAGAAGACAGTTCTTATTTTTATCAATTCACATTAATTCTATTATATTGTTTATGTTTATTCTATGTTATATGAATCTCATTTGTTTTTTACTTCTCTGTTCGTTTATTTATTTATCGATATTTCAATTAATTTATCTTTTCGTCTATTATTTGGGTCATTATTCTGTATTGGTCTTTCAATTTAGGTCTCTATTTCATCCTCTTTACTGTCTGTCTTTAACCTTTATCTTTATATGCCTATCTCGTACTCTCTCTCTCTCTCTCTCTCCTCTCTCTCTCTCTCTCTCTCTCTCTCATCTTTTTTACATGTCATTTTTGCCTGTCTCTTTACTGTCTGCCTTTAACGTTTATCTGTATTTATATGCCTCTCTCTCTCTCTCTCTCTCTCTCTCTCTCTCTCTCTCTCTCTCTCTCTCTCTCTCTCTCTCTCTCTCTCTCCCCGTTCCTATGCTTTCCACTCCCCTTTTCCTCCCCACAGCGTTTCTCCCCTCGTGTCTCCGCCCCTTCCACGACCACAGAGAGAGAGAGAGAGAGAGAGAGAGAGAGAGAGAGAGAGAGAGAGGGAAAGAGGGGGAGGAACGAAAAGGGGAAGAGAAGGAAGCAGCAGAGGGGAATGTTGCAAAGGGGGAAAATGTTGCAAACCTGTGCAAAAACCCGGAGCATAAAGGTTGAAGGTAGTTTTTATGTCACAGCAGATCTCTGCTTTGTTAGCGGTGGTTTGTGGTGTTGTTAGTGACGGTTTTGTGGCTTTTGGGATGGCTGTGATAGGCCCCCTCCTCCCTCCTCCTCCTCCTCTTCCTCCTCCTCCTCCTCCTCCTCTATCTATCTATCTATCTCTCCTTCTCTCTTGTTTTGTGCGAGTCCGGCGGCCCGCCTGATTTGCAACTTGCAAAATTGCCTCTGCCCTTCGCCGTTGATCTTAATGGTATAATTTGCTCCTGAGATGGGCCCAGCAGTTATTGATCTGCAGATGAGCTATTGTTGTTGTTGTTGTTGTTTTTCGTGTTGTTGTTTATTCGTTAGGCCAGCGAAGACTATTGAGGTTAGTATGTGTTTACCTATCACAATTCTCATTAAATCTTTTATATGGTTATATGTTGACCAGGCTGACATGAGTCTTTTTATAGTTTATATATGACATATCTGTTTTTGACGTTGTTAATAGTTTGTATAGGACATATCTGGTTTGACGCTGTTACTGTTTTTAGAATGATATATTGTTAATTTATTCTCATCATTTATTTATTTCCTTATTTCCTTTCCTCACTGGGCTATTTTTCCCTGTTGGAGCCTTTGGCTTATAGCATTTTGCTTTTCCAGCTAGGGTTGTAGCTTGGCTTGTAATAATAATAATATTGTTTTATTACGTTTAGGATTCATTGTCCCTCCTGTGGTTCTTCCTTTTTGAAAGAAGTAAGAGACTGGAAAATGAGTATATTTATGATTACTTTTTCTAACTGCAATCTAGTTCATATTTGCAATGAACAGTTAACAGTTTCCCCATTTGATATAACTCATCTCTCCAACTCTCCTTTTTCTGCATTGAACAGTAGATACTTCACTCTTCTATCACTCTTCTTTTTCCTTACTATTCCTCTTGTTTTTATCATCAACATCATCATCATCATGCTCCCATTTTTACATACGTTAACATACTCATCTTCTTACTCTTCTCTTGATTTTATCATAATCATCCCCCCATTTTTACATACTTTTACATACTCTTCTTTTCCTTACTCTTCCTCTTGTTTTTATCATAATCATCCCCCCCTCCCAATTTTACAGAATTTTACATACTCTTCTTTTCCCTAATTTTCCTTTTGGTATTTATCATAATCATCCCCCCCCCATTTTTTCATACTTTTACTTCCTCTTATTTTTATCATTAGCATCATCATTATCATCCCCCTTTTTATTACATACTTGTTCCTCCTCATTTGACGACCAGGTATATATATATGACGTCACGAGTCATCATGTACAAGGGGGGTGGGAGAGCAAGAAAATGTAAAACGTGGAGCATAAAGATTCTTGGAGTGTCTCTCATTATGCGTTGACGTTGATGATTCATTTTGATGTTTAGTCATTTCGTTTAGCGATTCCACATGTTGCAATTGATGGCTTTTTGGTTCCGTTTGACTCCTTGACTGATGCTTGACAGTTGTCGAGGTGAGGAGTGATTGATGGGGTGTCAGGTTGCGTCATAATGGTGTTGTCATTTCGATGACTGGCTGTTTGTGTTGTCATTTTGGAGGTGGTGTTCTTTTAGGTCCGTCATTTTTTTAAGTAGTGTCATTTTGGAGTCTTTTAGGTTTTTTTTTATTTTAATTTGTAATTTTGGGTTTTTTTTTTTAGGTCGTCGTTTATTCATTTTAAGTTCTGTCATTTTGGATTTTTTAAGGTAATTTTTTTTTTATGGTGCTATTTTGGAGGCTTTTTAAAGTCGTCATTTTTTAAGTTGTGTCATTTTGGATATAAGTTGTCCTTTTTTAAATTGTGTCATTTTGGATTTTTTAAATCTTTAAATTTTTTTCAACTCGTGTCATTTTTGAGGTTTTAGGTCGCGTTTTTGTTTTTGTTTTTTTTAGTTGTGTCATTTTGGAGTTTTTCCGTCGGTTTTGCTCATACCATTTTTATAAGTATCGCTGAATTATATAAGTCACTTATTATCAACACCAAAAACAAGAGCTTTTTCGGAGGTTTCTTAAATCCTTCTGACGTTTTAGCTCAATAAAATTCAATAGCGGTCAACGGAAACAGTATGTACAATGAACTATGACAGACATTTCGCACTAGGTAAACCTAGAGAAACAAATACTTCCTATACCCAATTTTTCTAATGAGGTGCATTTGCACTGACTGGCAATGGTGCCCTTTTCGCTCGGAGAAGTTTCCTACCAGCTGATTGGTGGGATAAAACAACTCTAACCAATGAGCTTGTAGGAAACTTTTCCGAGCTAAACGGGCATCCCTGTATTGTAGATTTCAGTGTGGAACCCCAAGTATACCAACGCGGGGGTGGGGGGCCAGCAAGGAAGATAAGGATGGGTCATGGGAGAGGGAAGATAAGTCAGAGGAGAGGAGGAGAGGGGGAGGGAAGATAGGAGAGGGGAGAGGGGGAGGGGTTTAAATTGAAGCGAGACTATGAAATGGGGATGAGAAACTGACGTTGGATTCGAAATAGCATCACACTGACGAGGCTTTTTTAACCCCCCCCCCCCCCCCACCTTTACCTCCCCCCCCCCCCCCTTACCGTGGTCCTTAAGTTTTGGCAATAAACACTACCCCGTTAGATTTATGACGCTCGTCTCTTATTGTTACGGTGTAATGGGCAGCCATGTATCCTGCTAGCCTTATTTTCTTATTACGGCCTTGATAGCAGGATGGGTGCTTTCTTTCTTGTGTTTTTTTGTCTTCCTTAGATGAGAGGTGATCTGCATTTCTCTCTCTCTCTCTCTCTCTCTCTCTCTCTCTCTCTCTCTCTCTCGTCCTATTCTATTTTCCCCAAAGAAAATTTTAAGATTTTCTTGAGGTGATATTTTCTCTCTCTCTCTCTCTCTCTCTCTCATCTCTCTCTCTCTCTCTCAGTTCATATTTCTAAGGTTTTCCTAATGCCATTAATACTTGTTAATAACAGATAACTTTAAGGTAATTTGGATAAATCAGTGAACAGGAAGTTATGATTAGTAAATATGGAAATATATAATGAAAAATACAACTAGAAGTTTATTGAAATCTTAATAGAACAGGATAGAAAATATATCTATAAAAAGAAAAATATATATATATATATATATATATGTATATATATATATATATATATATGTATGTATATGTATATATATATATGTATATGTATATATATACATCCATATATATATATATGTATGTATGTATATGTATATATATATATATATATATATATAAATATATATATATATATGAAAACTTGAAAGCATAGAGTAGTCAAAGTAATTGTCTTTAGATATAGAGAAGAAGAAGAAGAAGAAGAAGAAGAAGAAGAAGAAGAAGAAGAAGAAGAAGAAGAAGAAGAGTACGTATATTTAAATCTGGGAAGGAACTCTCCAGTTGTTGCTGGAAGCTTGTGGACCTAAAATGTTTCTTTACCAGAGCAGATTCGTTCACAGGAGACTTTCCACACGCAATATTGTACACCTTTTGGGGGGAAAGCTTTCTTGGCCCGCCTGAAAGTATTTTGAGTAAGAGTCGAACGGTTTGTGATATTTTTTTATATCCATTTTTTTTTCCTCGGTCTCGGGTGGAGGTCGAAAAGTGACCGAGATCCTCGGGTGGATAGTAGAGATGGAGTTTGAACGCTTCAGAAAGAAAGATTTATGGACGAGAGTTAGAGAAAAGGAAAAAAAAATGGGGGGGGGAAGGAAAGAAAAAGAAAAAGGTTTTGAAAGGGGGGAGCTTTGCCATTCGAAAAGGGTGCCTTGTGGAAGGCGAAACCACCCCTCCTATCCTTCCTCCTCCTCCTCCTCCCCCTCTCCTTCCCCCCTTCCCCCTTCCGGATTTTTCAGCTCTCAAGCAATGCCTGTGCCATCGGAGATGTAACAATTTCTGCCACTTGAGATGAAAACAGTTTCTACTGCTGGAACTAACAATTTCTGTTGGAGATGAAAGCCATGTCTGCTTCGAGTATTATCTATTTTTGCTGAAAATGGATGATATTTTTGCGATTATAAGCAGGAATCTATTTCTTTTAGTTAAGAGATATATCTGCTACGGATTGTTACAATGTATTTCATTGTAATTAGAAAATTGACTTGTGATACTGAAAATGTGTACAGTCCGAATGACAAGGGAATTTAACACTTTTCATTTAGGCTTCCCTGTCGTGGTGGCAATAGCTTCTACTTCAGATACTTCCTTCTACTAAATTTATTATTTTCCGCAATTAGAACAAACAACAAATGCAGTCTTCTCTAGTCCACTGCAGGACAAAGGCCTCAAACTTATCCTTATTCATTACTATGGTTTGGCTAGTTTTCTCACCACACTGGCCATCTACGGAGGTGGTGATGGTGGAAGACTTTGGTCTTATTGCTCACAGCAAACCAATCAACTACGGGTTGGTGATGGTGGGAGACTTTGGTCTGATTGCTCACAGCAAACCAACCTAGTATGAGTGTCCCTGACTAGTACAGCTGATCATGGCGATACACAAACCCTTTCAGAAAGGGGGAGTTAACAGCCTTAATTGAAGTAGGTAATTCCTTTTATTAAAGGTTAATAATCTTTATGAACGAGGGTAATCTCTGCAATCAAAGATGCCGCATACGAGTTGGTTTCCAGCAGCACTCGCTGGAACGAGAAAGATTTCCTCTGGATTCTAGATGGCGAAGTCATTTTAGCAAGGCTCTAGGACCGTCGCCTTTTCTAGAGACCCCGGGGGAGGGGGAGGGGCTAAACAACGCCGAGAATCAAAGCCTTGCGCGATATTTGCTTCTGAAAATGCAAGGAACACTTTTCCGTGTCGCTAATGGAATTATGCAGTCCGAAATGCAAGCTATTCGGTCCAGCGTGGGCGACAAAGACTGGCATTTCGATTTTTATTCGCACTCTTTCATTGACGAATTAGAATAATAAGTTTAATCGTCGTTCCGAAGACGAAGGTATGAGCTATTAGAGCGATGAAACTGATAAAAAAAAATGGAAAAAATAATGCTTCGGTCTGGTCGTTTCCTGGACGGTAAGGGGAAATGAGAAGACCGTGATTTTGGATGCTTGCGAAGGGGACACAGGAGCTTTGACGAAGCGAAGATATATAAAGTGGTTTTCTTTATATCTCATTGGAGATCTTAAACTCGAGAGAATATGCTTCAGATAATTCACTGGCGATTGAAATAGTGTCTTACTTGTATTTAAATCAAATAAATTGCAGTACTTATAACTTTAGAGATTTTCCTTTGAGAAATGAATGCATAAGTTTATATAGCTGAAGAGTTTAAGCTTAAGAGTCTTACTTGTATTTAAATAAAAAAAAAAAAAAGTTGCTAGTACTTATAATTTTAGAGATTTTCCTTTGAGAAAATGAATACATAAGTTTATTTAGCTAAAGATTTTAAGCTCAAGATAAATAATTCAGAAAGGGTTTTCCATTCATATCGGTATATTAAGTAACACCGTATATACTAAAATTATTACTTATCCCTTATTTACTCCGAAGTATTTTCTCTTGACCGATTATGTATCTTCCCCCTCTTAAAAAAAAAAAGATAAAAGTTTTCCCTTCGATTATTCTAATCTGCGAATATGTTAGAAGAAGCCAATAGAGTTTGAAGAAGAAATTGCCGTGTGTATGTAAGAAATTAAAAGAAAACAAGTATTTCACGAGGGATAAATATTACCCAATTATCTACTGGAGCCAGAGAGAGAGAGAGAGAGAGAGAGAGAGAGAGAGAGAGAGAGCGAGAGAGAAATGGAAGTAGATGATGAAGACAGCAGCAGCAAGCCATGTGAAGCCTGGAGCTTATCATGGTGTGGGTATTGGGAGATTTGTGTCTTGGCTGGAACAGAGAAGAAGATCAATAAGAATAAAGGGATAAACGCCTCTCCCTTGGGCAAAGAAGGCAAGGGATGAACGTATAGTCAGGGATTAAGAAAAGAGTGGGGTCACCAACAGCCTTGGAGCAGCCAAGAGATGGAGTCCGAACTCGGAAGGGGGTCGACAAGAGGAAAAGGGGGGGGAGACGAAGAGCCAAAGAGTCGAGAGAGACTCGATGGAAAAGGGGGCCGTCGTGGAAAGTAAATTGTGGCACGGGTAGAGGTAGATAGGTTGGAAGGGATAGATAGATAGGTATAGGTAAGTGTTGGATTGGTAGAAAGATTGGTAAAGGTAAAGAGGTCCTGGGGCCACTTTAATTACAGGTAGGGAGTTAGGGTGTAATATACTATTGGGTTAACTGCTGGCGTAAAGTGTCGGGACAAGTGGTCCTTTACAGAACTGCTATTGGATTATTCGTTTGCTTTAAAACCTCAAAAGGTCTATCGTGTGACCTGGCTTTTACCAGATAGCGTTTGGGAAAAGCAGCTGTTTGCTGTGTCCTGGTTTGTTCGCTGCAGAGGCGCTTACTGGGTCGTGCAGTCCTGATTTACTGAAAGTATCGTATACTCTGATCTGCTTTGTTCGCTGTAAAGTCGCTTACTGGGTTATACAGACCTGATTTACTGAAAATAGTGTTTATTTTTATCTACTTGTTCGATCCATAGGCGCTTGCTGTGTTGTGCACTTGTACACATGATTTACTGAATGAAGCATTTCAGGTCTGGTTTAAATAACATTGTACATAGTTGATGGTCCTTATAGGGCATCGTTGACAGAATACGTCACCCTAAAAGGTAATTCGTCGAGCAATTTATTTCTTTTTCTCCATTTTTGCCCTGTTGGGAGAAGATATGAAGATACCCTTCGTGTACAGCCATAAACACCTAAAGGCAGTTACTCACATATATCAGGAACAACGATCCACGCCTTATTTTGTCTCTCCTTTTTCCTTCTAACCCACCTTACCCCACCCATCCTCCTTGCAACCCCCCCCCACTCCCTTCTCCCCACAGCAAGGGGTGAAAAGATATATTTATTACTGAAACTCATTAAAGCTGGATTCGATATTGAACTTCATCTCATGTTTTCCCTTTTACATCCTTATTCTTAATCCTTCCTTTTCTCAGCGGAAGGGGCTGGAAGCTTTTCCCTTTTTTAATTTTTTTTTTTATTTCTCGCTTTATTTTTTGTATCTGCGTCTCTTTGTTCACCTTTTACCTATATATGTTTAAGGAGAATTTAGAATCGGATTCCCCCCTTACACTCAAGGATCCTATTTCACGTGAAGTCTGATAATGAATTTCCTTTTGTTATTATCACTTGATTAACTCCCCTTAAAGATTGGACCCTTGTATGAGGATTAAGTCTTTCAATTCATATTTTTTTTTTTTTTACTTTTTTTTTGGCTGAATCTTTTGATTTTTGGCGATGCAAGGAATATCAATTTGTCTTTTTTTATTGTAACAATTGCAATTTGAAATAGAAAACAGAATTTCGAATATCTTTTATTATATATATATATATATATATATATATTTTTTTTTTTGGAAGAATCGTCATCGTATTAGAATTAGAAAATTGAGGAGCTGATAATGTTAGATTAGATTGAAATTTTCTAGAATGTTCCCTAATGAGGTCAAGAGAGATTTTTTGAAAATTGGAACCCCTTCAAGGGTAGCCAAAATGGAATAGAGAGAGACTTGATACCTGAGATTAACTTTAGTTCTCTTTGCCTTAGAATTGACATAAAAAACTTCTGGTTACAGATAATCTTACGAATCTACTTTGCTCAATTTCTATCTCATTATAACTCGTTGCTGCTTGCACCAGACTGGACAAGTGTGTTGCAAGTCACGGTAACTTGTCCGTAAATGAGAAAAGTAGCAGCAAAGTAAACATTCTGTCCTATGGTTTCTTTTCCTTATAAATTTGCTTCTTAGTACGTTGCTTTCTTGTACTTTCCTTATTTCCTTTTCTCGCTGGGCCATTTTCCCTGTTAGAGCTTTCGGGCTTATGGTCATTTTGCTTTTCCAACTAGGGTTGTAGGTTACCAAGTGATAATAATAATAATAATAATAATAATAATAATGATAATAGACAGATAGATGTTGGAGTTGGGTAGACAGTTAGATAGATATCGAGTTGGGTTGACAGTTAGATAGATACCGAGTTGGGTTGACAGTTAGATAGATACCGAGTTGGGTTGACAGTTAGATAGATATTGGAGTTGGTTAGACAGTTAGATAATCAGTTGGACATCGATTAGATAAACAGTTATACAGATATCGATTAGATAGATATTGGAGTTGGATAGACAGTTAGATATCGGAGTGATACAGTTAGATAGACATCCGAGTTAGATAATTGTCATAACTGGGTAGACAGTTAAATATATAACAGAATTGGATAAGCAGTTAGTTAGATATTGGAGTTGGATAGACAACAGATAGATAATGGAGTTAGATAAACAGTTAGATAGATAGGATAGACAGTTAGATAGATATCGAAGTTGGATAGACAACAGATAGATAATGGAGTTAGATAAACAGTTAGATAGATAGATAAGATAGACAATTAGATAGATATTGGAGTTGGATAGACAACAGATTTTAATGGAGTTAGATAAACAGTTAGATAGATAGGATAGACAGTTAGATAGATATCGGAGTTGGATAATGATAGGAGCAAACAGTAACGACCGGGACAATGGAAACTGGCAAAAGGAAAACTGCTCATTATTAAGACAACATATCTCTCGTAATCATCTTCAACATCAGTTATAGAAAACGATAATGAAATCGCGCTCTTTAGGACCCCGTAGAAAGAAAAGGGGGGGCGGTGGGCCCAAAAAAATAAATTAGGAGCTTGGAAGGAGGAGAAAATGAAAGGGAAAGGGGGGGAAAGGGAAAGAATTAAAGATAATAAAGATAAAAATGGTAAAGGAAGAGAGCCTTGGACTTCTAGACAGAAATTTTCATCTGCTTCCTCCAACGACCAACATAAACTTCTTTATGACCTTTTTATGGAAACAATGAAAAGCCTCTTCGTCTTTATGGCAAAATTTAGAAGCTTTCTTTTTTTTCATTTTCTTTCTTTTTCTTTTCTTCTGGCATCACAATGAGGAATGGGAGCAATGGAATAGGGGGCTTGCAATGGAGGGGGAGGGGGAGGGGGGAGAGGGGAGAGAGGGAGAAAGAGGGAGTTTGGTATGACTGAAAATGAAATTATGGCGATACTTCGGTAATTTCAATCTATTACAACTATTTTTTTCTTATTCATTTCATTCTTCTTCCTTTCCACTTAGGCTCTTCTTTATTTCCGTCGCTTTAAATACAATTGGTTCTATGGATTGACCTCTCTCTCTCTCTCTCTCTCTCTCTCTCTCTCTCTTCTCTCTCTCCTCTCTACCATATTTTGACAGATAAAATTAAATTAGAAGACGCGGCGAATAGCACGCATTAAGTCCACGAGGAGTTATGGCAAGGGGAGAGGGAAGGCCTCGGGGGTAGGGGGAGGGAGAGGGGTATTTAAGGGGGGGGGAGCTAGAAGGGGATAGTAGAACTTAGCACTGCGTTCTGGAGGGTGGAAAAGCGTTTTGTTGTTTTATCTTTTGTATTCATGGATTCATTGATTTCGGAGACTTCTCTGCCTCCTCCTCCTCCTCGTGTTTCTATTCCTCTTTCTTCGCCCTCATTAAGGTATTCTTCTCTTTCATCCTGTACATTACATGTATTAATACCTCCCTAACCCCCCCCCCCTCCCTCCCTCCTTGAAGGAGTTCTTTCTTAATAGGAGATAAGGAATTAATCGTTTTCGCTAATACTTTTTGAGGATTTTTTTAATCAATTCAACAATCGAGGAAAAACAAAAGACTGCCAGTTACATACTCTTGTCTTTAGGATACAATCCTCTTCTACGGATTCGAATTATCAAGAAAGAAAGAGAGATTAGGCTGCCATTTATAAACACAAGATTCCTCAACTAATCCTATCCCCAATCCACCCCCAATCCACCCCCAATCCACCTTCCCCATTTCTTATCGTAGGGAAATTCTTCAAATATCTTAGGGAATATCTTTAAAAGAGTATGTAATGCTCCATGGGTTCGTGTTTGGTACGCGTAATGTGACATCTGGTCCTACCGTATGATATGAGTACTAGCATTTCTTGATACAAGTAGTTACATTGATTTTGATTCATTATGATACGCGTACTAACATTTCTTAATACAAATACTATCATGCCTTGATTCAAGTTCTAGCGTTACTTGATACAAATACTATAATTCCTTGATACAGGTACTATCTTTCCTTGATACAAGTGCCAGTTTTCTTTGATACAAGTACTAGCGCTTCTCGATGCAAGTACTATCATGCCATGATACAAGTATGAGCATTCCTTGATACACGTACTAGCGTTCCTTGAACTTTCATTATTTTGGGGCGTTTGGGTCCATATCTGTTTTTCTTAGCGATGGTTGAAAAGTCAATCTAGAAAACTTTATTTTTTTATTTCAAAGTAACTTTGAAAATTTTCTTTTAGGAAGAATTCTGGAATGACATTGTCAAACAACGATGTTATTTTATGATATATCTAATCCTGTATTTGTTAATTGTGGGTTATTGTTATCGCATTAAAAACAGAAACGCGAACAGACGACTGTTTGTAAGATGAAAATTACAGACGCTTCTTGTCATGTCGGGAATTTAGAGATAAGCAACATCTACACTGTAAAAAATTTGCATTAAAAAACAGTAAATGTCTGGCAACATTTATTCAGGATTTTTACCGTTTTACCGTTTTTAAAAACGGTTATATTGGTGTAAAGAAGTGACATTACGGTCACCAACCCGTTAAAATATAATAACTAAGATAAGTCAAAATTACGGTCGCCTGTATTTTACTGAAATACGGATAAGAACTATATTTTACGGTGCATTTCCGATTAGAATTACAGTATTTTTTAACATTTCAATTCTCACGTCGAAAATGAAAAGATGGCGGCGTCATCACAACCCGAAGTCAAGGTTGGAATCGAGAGGCTACGAGTTGTCTCCGCCTGCTGATGTCATTTTCAGGTTTTTGAAATATTCAGAACAGTCGCTGCTTAATGTCACGTGGGAAAATTAAAGATTTCGGAACAGTTTCACTTTCACTAAGGGAATTGAGAGTGTCAAGATGGCCGCTGTTCAATGTTTTGTAATATCGTTTCTGTGGTGTTTTTGATATTAATAATATCATGTCAGGATTAAAGAGATTTTTTCAACTGTCCTATCTTGAGGTAAAACCTTGCATTGAAAAACTAAATTATTCTATCTTTTTGTTATCCAAAGCATTGAAAGATGAGGAATTGCCTGAGGTCAGATCAGGAATTGAAAACTGTGAACTGTTTCAGCTTAATGTTATCTAAAGCATTGAAAGGTAAGGAATTATCACAGAGATCAGATCAGGAATTGAAAATCCGTGAACTGTATTAGCTTAGTGTTATCTAACGCATTGGAAGATAAGGAATTATCACAGAAA
>NC_090727.1:143038683-143040106 GCF_036898095.1 Palaemon carinicauda | reverse complement strand
AGAATTCTTAAAAAGACCACCAACATCGCGCCGGAGTTATAGGGGGGGGGAGGTGGGGGGCGTGCGCTCCCTCTCCGATCCTCAAAATTTATGATGCTTGTTTGGTGTGGGTAGGGTGAGGCTTATTGTTTTGGGGAAGGGGAGGGGGTTGGGGAGGGGGGGAGGGGAGGGGGTAAGTGCTGCTAGGGGACTTGCTCTCCGATCAAGTGTGACGTTAGACTCGGAGTAAGACTTGTTTTGTCTTTCGGTATTTTGGCTTTTTTTCTTTTTCTTTTTTTCTTTTTTTTTTTACTGTGTACAACTTGATTCCTTTTCTTTCTTTATTTTAAAATTTAGGTTATTTATTATTATAATTTTTTCTATCATCATCTAATATTTTTGTTCAGATTATATAATATTGATATAGTTATTACTAGTATTATTCATGATGTTGATTCCAATTTATCTTTTTTTTTATTATTCGTTTTTGTATTATTTTAATCTTTCGCTACCGTAGTTGAACAATTTTTTTTAGAACAGAGAAGACGTTTATGTATTATCATAATCTCTTTCTATCATCATCGAACAATTTTGTTCAAAGCAGAGAATAGTGATACAGTTATTACTCGTAATATTCTTGTTGTTGATTCAATATGTCTTTTTTTTTACAATTAGTTTATGTATAGTTAAATACTTTGCTATCATCATCGAACATTTTTTTATATATATATTATAGAGAATATTGATACAGTTATTACTAGTAATATTCATGTTGTTGATCCAATTTCTCTCCTTTTTTTTACAATTAGTTTATGTATAGTTAATACTTTGCTACCATCATTGAAGAATTTTTTCCAGAACAGAGAATATTGATACAGTAATTACTTGTATTATGCATGGTGTACTTTTTCTTGCTGCTGTTGTTATTGTTGTTGTTGTTGTTTTCAACTCCCTGTGCACTACGTTACTGTAATTAGCACCACCACAACGCACAAATTATACAAACTTGAGGAAAACAAAAAACATCTGTCAGGGCGGAAAATTTATACATCCATAAGAGGACGGAGATTTTTTCCCCCTTTTTTTTTTTGTAAAATAACAAAATCGGTGGATTTGCTTGGCGTTTGCTGTATATTAATTTGGCGTTTAATTCTGCTTAAAGCCAACATTATTACGAATTCCAGAATTATTTACTGAAGACAAAGCGAAAATTGGGGACCATCTGTTTACCATAACGAAGTTAACTCATTTTCTCATTTGTCTTTCAAATTACCTCGATTTTTCCCTCAGCTCTTGGGTGAAATGAAGTGACTCCTCCTTTCCTCCCTCCCTCATTCTCCTTCCTCCTTCCTCCTCCTCCTCCTCCTCCTCCTCCTCCTCCTCCTCATGTCATTTCTCTTCCCCTTCGCCTCCTCCCATCCCCCGTCTTTCATCAACTTTCCTC
>NC_090727.1:143031183-143033683 GCF_036898095.1 Palaemon carinicauda | reverse complement strand
AAAAAAAAGTCTTGAAAAGTTATGACAATTTAAAAGGCAGTAAATTTCCTGGTTCTAGATTTGAATGCGTTGTCTGGAAAAATAGGTTAATTGTGATTTCCACTAGTTTAGTGTAGTTCCCTTTTTGTTGATTATGTTTATTCTTACATGCGTTCATACTTATATTTATTCGTTTGTTGGCTTATTTTCATTATTTGATTGGGTTCATGCTATTTCTACCCGTTATTGTTTTTTTACCTTTATTCTGTAAATGAATATTCAATTCTGTTATTGTTAAATTTTCTGAATTTGTCTTTGTGATTATTTGTAAATTGATAATAATAATAATAATAATAATAATAATAATAATAATAATAATAATAATAACGCTTTAGCCACGAAGGTAGCAGGGTATGTACAAAACACTGGAAAGAGACAGAGGTTGTGAGCCAACTCTCCTTTATAGTAGTAAAATGTGTACGTGAAATCCAAAAAAAAAAGAAAAAAATCACAAACTTTAGAGATAATTATTTTCGTATTATATGTGTTTTAAAATTACCTGAACTGGTCAAAACTATGGATGTAGAGTATTTATTTGTAAAAGAATGTTTTTATCTAGTAGGATGAAGGTATGTGGGCTTGATTCGTGGATAGATAGCTAGATAGACAGTTAATTTTCTCATATGATTATATTTCTTTAATCAATATATGTTCCAGATAAAAAAGATAGTAAGTACGAGAGAGTATGTAAAGGTAACAATACCACGAGCAACTTTTTACAAACGACGACGAAGACGGGCAAATTATGAATGAAAGTATGAAAGTTTAGAAAGTAGGACACGCGCGCACACACGCGCGCGCACACATACGCAAGAAAGGTGGGAACGAATGAAAGAACTGTGATGCTTTAGTGTTTCCCAAAAGAGGGAAAAAGAAAAGAAAGGCGAAAGAGAAAGAGAGAGATAGAGGAAAAAAAAAGATATCTTGTTGAGCAGACTATAGTAGAGATGTAACATGTACAGAGGGGAATGAAGAGAATAGAGGAAGGGGGAAACATGTAGCTAGGGGTTTTGGAACAAGGGGAATGGACATGAAACAAGAGGGAAAGAGATGTAACAAGCCCGTCGGGGGAGAGATAGAGAGAGAGAGAGAGAGAGAGAGAGAGAGGAGAGAGGGCAAAAAAGGGGTAAAACGCCGTGGCGACCCATCTGTGTGTCTTCACCGGAGCATTCTTAACATACCTTCAACTGAGGGGACTCCTATGGACCGCTGACCCCCAAGGGGAAAGCCACTAAGGGGTTGGCTGAGGGGTAGGGGTTGGTGGATGGACAGGCCAGCCAACGGACGGGGGGATAGGGATACACAGACACACATACACACACGACTATACACACATACATACACACGTGGTGGAATTGAAAAAGACGAAAAATGTAGCATGTAGTACTTTTCCTCTCTTTCTAATAGTTGAAGCCTCTGGGTAGGAAGTTTTTATTTCTGATGATTTATTTAGGCCTTGGCTGATCGGGAGATATTTCTTATTTGTAAATGTCTTACGTAAAATTGGGGGCCAGTTACTTGTTTCAAGAGGGAATCCGTTTATAATGTGAGCTAGACAGATAGATAATTTTTTTTATCTATTTGGTTGTGGAGCCAATGAGGTGGATCATTTTTTTATGAATTTGATTCTTATGATCTGCTGGTTTCATTTCTTAAGTCATTAAAGACGATTTTTTTTTAAATCATCATTTTGTTTCTTTTTGTTCTTTTAAGCCAAAAGCTTTTTCATTCTTTCCCGTATATTCATTAGGCCTAAATTGTTATAAGGTTTTTCGTTTATGGTTCATATACATATATATATATATATATATATATACATACATACATATATACATATACATTACATTACTAATACTGAAACAATGTTTCGTATCATTACATGGTTTAATTTAATTCACAACTCTGCGAGACAACAGCTTCCACTGCATAAAACAGCCATCTTTTCTAAAATCTTTTTGTTCTTCAAAAAAAATTTCCAATGGATCAAACCCCGTAAATTTCCAGCGATTTTGCCATTAAAGAAATTCTCTCTGCTGGAATAAAGGCGCTCCTGGGCTGCCGGGCCATCTGATATTCCAGCAGATTCCAGATTCCAGATTCCCGCCTTGAGAACGTGAGAAATTATTCAGAGATCTTCTTTCGCTTCCGGAGGAGAATCTTAGGAGTTCTTTGCCTCACTTTTTTTTTTAATCCTGTTTTATATACTGTATATGTTTCTTTCCGGTCATGCCCAGCTCTCTCTCCATCCCTCGGGTAGAGGGGAGAGGGAGTAATCATGCCCTGGTGAGAGGGGTGGGCTTGTGTTTGCATATCCATCTAAATATTTAGCCGTCAGTTTTGTCGGGCTTCGTATTATTATTATCATTATTACCAATCAAGCTACAATCCTAGTTGGAAAAGTGAGATGCTATGAGCCCAAGGGCTCTCTCTCTCTCTCTCTCTCTCTCTCTCTCTCTCTTTA
>NC_090727.1:143013683-143028683 GCF_036898095.1 Palaemon carinicauda | reverse complement strand
TTACCCTTACCAAAATCTCTCTCTCTCTCTCTCTCTCTCTCTCTCTCTCTCTCTCTCTCAATTGTTATTTCAATATATATATTCTCTGTAAACTCAGCATTTTTAAGTAACTGATAACCATTGTTGAACAAGACTGCACTGAAAACATGTAAATATTCTCTCTCTCTCTCTCTCTCTCTCTCTCTCTCTCTCTCTCTCTCTTTCTCTCTCTCTCTCTAATTTATCAGTTGCTTATCGAATGACGTCGCAGTACCAAAGGTCGTAACTTGAAAGCTCTGATTTTGTTATTATCAAACTTTTCGAATCTAGACGAGCACTTATGAATTAATGACGTGGTATTGGAATTTTATTCATTACATGTCTTGAAGTCAATGAATTAAGACAGAAGTAATACTGTCTTGTTTTTCCCAGAACGACCCACTCTTAAGGTAAGCCGCTTAATCGAAGAACGAGGGCTAAGATTCTCCATCTTTTTTTCTTTTTATTGCCTCTGGAAATTGCGTTTTTCAGTAAGCTATTGTCTCTTCGAGTTTACCTCCGGTCTTTTGAAATACGTCTGTAGTTTTGCCTTTTAGTGTAATTAGTATTGTATTTTGGTGTGGTTTGTATGGATAGATAAGTATGTATGAAGAGGTAATTTACCTAATTTCTAGTGCATCGGTTCGAATCCTTCTAAGGATATTGGGGTTTCTTCATTTATATTTACTCGGGTTTCAAGGCTTGTAGTGACAAGCGGATCCAAAACTTATGATAAAATCTAGAATTTATCATAAGAGATCATACATACGGTATAGATTACATACTTATACATACACAATCATTATGTTTTATAGATGAATGTATGTATAAGTGTGTAAAGTACCAATTAAGACAAAAGATGGCGTTTTATCATAGTAATTTATGACTTAACCTTTGTTATAAAGCCTGTCTTGAAAAACCTTGCAGTGAGATAACCTATATTCCCCTCTTCTACGTGTTACCAACGCAAGAGCCCGTGCCTAGCATAAGGCTAGGCAATCAATCACTCAATCAATCAAGCAAGCAAGCAAGCAATTCCCCTCCCCCCACCCCCTTTCCACGCAGTAGTTAATCCCATACACAGCCCCCTGAGGAATGTCTAATGGACATCATTGCATGGTAAATTTGTTCACAGTATCTGTAGCGCATTTAGAGCTACCAAATGAGAGAGAGAGAGAGAGAGAGAGAGAGAGAGAGAGAGTATAATCGCCATTACTTTGCCTTTACCTTAACGCCACCAGTCTAGCATTATCGAGTTCTTTCTTTCTTTCTTCCTTCCTCTCTCTGTGTCTCTCTCTTTTCGGGTGCTCTTTACATATCCTTTTATGCCTTTGCCTTAATGTTTTCTGATTTGATTGCCTCGTGAGTCGAAGCTCCGCTTGAAAATGATGGACCGGGATTTATGAATATGCAAAGAAGGGATGGATAATGTATAGGAGGTAAGAAGGGTACAGCATTCCTAGTCGGGGTTAATGAGTGGAAATGTGTATAATAAATATGCATGACGAGGGAAATGAAAATGTGGCTCCTTGGCGAGCCTCCCGTGCATGCCGCTAGATGGCAGGACAAGTCCGAAAAGTATTAACCCGCCTTCCCCTCGTGAGTGCTTTGATTGGCTCCTCCCTTCTTTACTTTTCCACCAATGGCTGGCTTTCCCCTTCCATAGCCATCCCCCCCTCCTCTCCCCCTTCCCCCCAGTGGAGCAGGGAAAGAAGTTGCGTCCTTAAGCACGCCGGTGATTAAGCTGTTCTTTATTTTTTAACTTTTTTTTTTCGAGTGCACCAACCGACCGGTTTTCTTTTTTTTTATACTTTCTTTTCTCCTTTGCTTGCGGCTGGCAGTTTATATGCTGCCATACATATCCTCGGAACGGATTAAATACTTCTATTAACTCTCACAAGTAAATGTTCTGTGCCATGTCCCTCGCGACCAGCGACTCTGTGTCGAGTCGTGTCTAGGGGGAACTTACGTCCACGAGATTAGCCGTGCATAATAGGGACCCGGGGTGGGGTCCTACCAGCCTCCTCTCACCCTCCTCCTCTCCTTCCTCCTCCTCCTCCTCCTCTCTATTGTTTTGAAGGTTTTCTCGACTGAAAGCCTTGTTGATTTGTTCGACCATTTTCCTTGGGTTCGGAAGAACACTGCAGTCTGAAGATGGCCACCGAAGGCTCTTATACCCCCCACCCCTGCTTCCCCACCCCCCTCCCCTCCCTTCCCCCCTCTCCTATCGTTCACCCAAGTGGGCCATATGGCCGTGCCTTAATGGGTCCCTTCTTACAGTCCCCACACTCCTCCTCCACCCCCCCCCTGACCAAACCCATCTTTTTCTCTCTTTTAATTTTTCCCCTCGACCCACCCCCGCTTGGACTTCTCCCTCATCTGCTCCCTCCCCCCTGACCTCCTCCCTCTCTCCCTCCCTTCCCCTCACCTCTTTCATTCTTCCCCTGCCCTTTTAATACCCTGATTATCGGGACCACTTGAAAATGAAATAATTAAAGATTACAATATGATACGATTCATAAGTATAAGTATGTTTGTTTGTGTATATGTATCAACACTTTTTTTTATTGGTCTTATGGACTGTCTTATTGTTCCCTCTTATTTTCCTCTTATTATTCCGTTATTTGCCTCCTCTCCCTGTTTATTCGGTATCCCTTCCAGGGGAATATCAATCAGAGAGAGAGAGAGAGAGAGAGAGAGAGAGAGAGAGAGAGAGAGATCTGATTCTAGTGACATCCATATTTTTTTTTCTTTTGGATAAAAATAAATAAAGGCATTGGTTTCCAATATGTTGATTATTTGCTCACTGGTTGAATTAGCGAGGATGGACAATTGATAATACCGCGGTTTATAATAATGCTTTTTTTTAATTACTTGTGATATGGGAGATATTTTAGATATTTTAGAATGCAATGGAGTCTTCTCCTCCTCTCTTGGCTATATAACATCGTCAGTAATGTATCTCTTCATTTGGATTTATTAAACGAATTAGATAAATTAACTAAGAGATAAATTATCTATAAGAGAGAGATAGGGTTCAGGAGTGAGTTATATTACGTTGTTTATTTCGAAAGGGAATTGAAGATGTTTTATTATTTTGCAATGTTGCCCGAACGTGCAATAATTTTGCAAATTGGGAAGTTCTGCAAAAGACAATTTTGGATGATTTATTCCTTGTATTATATCTGAGCTTCATGAGGCATTAGAAGATATGGAAGACCCAGGCCTACATGGCTGAGAACTATGAAGTGGGAGAGGATGAACTGAGAAGTATTGAATTAAAAGCTCTAATTAGAGACGACTGGCGAAATCTAACTGAGGCCCTTTGCGTCAATAGGCGTAGGAGGAGGTGATGATGTAGATGATTATATCGTACTGTATTATATTGTATCACATTGTATTTTCGATATTTATAAATTCTTCACCGACGAAGGCGTCATTTCCGCCCATTCTTCTTCTGTCCTCAGTCTCACCCACCCACCCACTAACCCACTCCGATTCCCCCTTCCCCCCCCCCCCCCCCTCCAAACACACACCCTGACGCCACTTCGATCATTTTACTCTTACATTAAATATTCAGGCACTATAATTAGTTCTGTGATTATGTGTTTGCTGAAAGTCCCGACTAGTGTTTGTGTGTGAGTGAAATTTTCGTTTTCAGCCTACCCCATTCCTGTACCCCTCCCCTTCATTCTTACCCCCTCACCACCACCACTACCTCCTCCTCCTCCTCCTCCTCCTCCTCCTCTGTCCCATTTCTTTGAATTTCTCATTAGATATTATAATAAGTTACAGCATCAGATTTCCATGGTAATGTGTAGAAACCATCATTTTCGGGGGCCACTTGACGAGGAAAAATTAATTAAAGGGAAGAAAAAATCGAGAGTTCTGTTGACAATACGATGTATTTATTGCTATTTTTGGGCGCTCATAATGATCTATTATAATTAAGCGTATACTTTCAAAATTGTGTATCTAATTAAGTAGTGTTTTTTTTTCCGATATCCTCTTGTCGTATAGGTCCTTTTGTCTTCGATTATTGGTTGATATAGATTTCTTGCGTCACGACAACGGTAGTATTGTACGATCGTAAATAAAAAAGTTTATTTGTAGTATAAATATGTACCAATTAAGTATTTCAATTAGTGTCTATTTTTTCCAATCTACTAAGTATAGAAAGATAAATTTTTCTAGTATGAATTTATGAAAATGTATACCAAATGATTCTAAGATAATTGGTGCTTTAAATATATTTCTTTTTATATTTCTACATAAGACAACATAAATAGGCCCACTCACGATTAGGTTTAGGGTTGTGGTGGCCGATGTGGTAACGTCCCTGACTGGTAATCGCCATATTGTGGTTCGAGTCCCGCTCAAACTCGTTAGTTCCTTTGGTCGCTGCAAAATCACCATCCTTGTGAGCTAAGGATGGTGGGTTTGGGGGAGCCTATAGGTCTATCTGCTGAGTTATCAGCAGCCATTGCCTGGCCCTCCTTGGTCTTAGGGTATTGTCCTGCTTGATAGGGCAAGGTTACTGACCCTTGCCTCTGCCATTCATGAGCGGCCTTTAAGCCTTTGTATTGGCTAGCCAATCTTGTCTAGCCTTTCATGTTAGTGGTTATGTTTAGGTTATACTTTCAATGCGTATGCCCCATACAGTATCAAACGTGAACACTAAACTATAAGAACTTTAATTTACATATTTCCATGAATATATCTCAATTGACCTAAGTTGACCTTACAGAATTTGAATATCTCTTGTGTTTCTTTCAGGTAACCTTAAATTACTAATTTCATTGGATGTGTAAATTATTATTATTATTATTACAACACAATAGGAAAAGCAGGATGCTACAAGCCCAAAGGCTCCAATAGAGAAAATATCACTAATGTTAATTCCTCTTATTGTATGTCTTAACCTCAATAAATTATTATTATTATTATTATTATTATTAGGTCAACTATAACCCCAGTTGGAGGAGCAGGATGCTACAAGCCCAAAGACTCCAATAGGGACAATATCACTAATGTTAATTCCATTTGACCTCGAAGACCTGCCTGATGTTAAAATCGCCTTCTTCTTCTTTCTTCCACCAGGTGAAAGACCTTACAAATGCCACTTACCGGATTGTGGCCGGGCGTTTATCCAACTGTCCAACCTCCAGCAACATCTGAGAAACCACGACGCCCAGCTGGAACGCATGAAGAATCGCCCTTTCCATTGCAACATCTGCGGGAAGGGCTTCGCTACCGAGAGCTCCCTGAGGACCCACACATCCAAGGTAGAGGTCCAAGACGCAGCTGCGCCGGGTGGGGGGTTTATAAGCAAGAGGAGAGGAGGCTGTTGGGGGGTGAGGCCTCTTAAACTTAAACAGTCTTAACCGCACGAGTCTTCATACCACACTCTCTGAAATCTCTTCCAAAGAAATTTACAAGAAAAAAAATATATATAAAAGATATACATCAAATGTGCCCCCATTACTCCCGAGAGAGCCACCCAGTTACATTTTGCTCTTTTTTTTTTTGACTTCACACAAAAACATTGGTTTTTGGCGTGTATCATTTTTTTTTTCAATCACAATTATGTTTTTTTTTTTATTTTTTGGTTCTTTCGTTTACGTTTTGCTTTTCTCAGTGGTTCTGTCACTGGTCTCCCTTTGGATTGATCTGTAGCCTGTGACGTCATAACGTTTGGGCAAGGTGGAGCCTTTCAGAGATTGTGACATGGGCTTTGGTTTATACCTGTACATCATAAGTGAATTTTCCTAAGACGACCTATTTTTGCTCTTCCTATATCACCTAATTAATTCAAAATCAAGTCGATTCATGAACACAGACATAGAGATTCACCTTTCTCACTTACACTGTGACTTATTTTATATTATGTAATTATGTATTCACATCATGATAAGCTTCCATGCCAAAAACAAAAACCCCCTCTTGCAGAGCCCCGATTTCTCATGGTCTAATTTCTGATATTTATAGAAATTTTCATATTTATATCATATCTGGTAATGTGACATCGGATACCCCCCTTTGGTTTTTTGGTTTAATTGTCAGGCTGTAGTTGCTTTTTTGTAAATTGCATTTGGTATAAATTTTTACTATTTTCAAATTTATTTTTCACATTTTTTTTTTCATTTTGGTTTCTATGTCGTGCTCATTATGTCTAGTAGTTCGATAGAATCCTTTTTCGAATATAAAATGTTTTGTTGTTGAAGAATAGACTTGATTTCAGTAGACTCTAGTTTCCTTTTTGTTTTTAAGTATATTTATTTAAAGTTTTCTTGTTTCTCAAAAAAAAAAAAAGTAATAATAATTTGCCATCTTGGAATATTCTAAAAATTGATATATTATTAAATGAAATGCATGATTCATTTTGCATGCCTTCACTATCTGTTTTCAATGATGTTTATATTTGCAATATGTTTGCAATTTGCCATTCATGTTGATTAATTATTTTTGCAATTTATGTACATTTGCATGTATTTGTGGCTCTTGCAAAAATTGCCTTCTAGAGATATAAATATATTTTGTTTCTCTTGATTGTTATTATGATAAGCTAATCACAAAAACGAAGACTGCTAGCGCTACCAGATTGGCTTTTGGATTGTGTGCGAACTTTATGGTTTGAGATTCTGTCGTTTGAGGTTAGTTTGAGATGATTGACGTGAAAATTTGGTTGCTATTGAATAATTGATTCATGAGAAAAAGAAAAGAAAATCATAGTTATAAAAATGTGATTAAGGATGTTATTTCTCGTTTAATTTTTCTAAAAAGTGGTGTTAGAGTTACATAATCGAAAAATAAAAAACAAAAAGTTTTTATTCATTTACATATAGATTTTCTTTTACGTGAAAATTTGGTTGCTATTGAATAATTGATTCATGAGAAAAAAAGAAAATCATAATTATAAAAAATGTGATTAAAGATGTTATTTCTCGTTTAACTTTTTAAAAAATGGTGTTGGAATTACCCAATCGAAAAATAAAAAAACAAAAACAGTATTTATTTACATAGAGATTTTCTTTAGTTGCAATTGTATGAAATACAGAATCGCTTGAAATGGATGTGTTTGCACGAGTACATGAATAGATATCTTTATAGAATAGAAAAATTTAATAGGATGTTATTATTCTAGAAATTATCAGTATTCTTGAGAAAGATTATATTTTAAACAAGTGATAGAAATGAGTCCATATATGTCAAAATGTATATTTAACATCAGGTAGAGAATTTCCTTCAGCAGTAGCCAGAAACGACAATTGATACTTCATATTTCACTGTTTAAAAAACTATTAAATCCATCAATATCTTCGTGAATATCAGAACAATTCTGAAGAGTTCTGTAGGAATCTATTCAAACTCCAATCCGATTTCCACGTTTTTAGAAGAGAGTGAGAGTAAGGAAAAAACAAAAAAAACAGTATTGCTTAGAGAATCCGAAAGAGTGAAAGAGAAAGACCATATTCAACGCATATGCTCATGATTTGTTAGCCCTGTTAGTTAGTGAGTTAGTTGGTTAGACCTTCTGGCGACGACACAAAGGACAAACCGAGGGTTCACCGAGTGGTCTGTCACTCTCTCCCACACAGCACGCGGCTCTCGTCGGTGGACCCAACGCTGTTAATTGTCCTCAGTGCCAGAAATTGTTCATGAATGGCGAGCAGCTGATGGAACACATGAAGTATACGCACAGGGATCCTAACGCCTCGGGAGTGGCAGGTTAGTTTGCTTCCTTATCTCTAACTTTCCGTTTTGCCATTTTTTCCCCGCACAGCATGCCAGCAACGTCGGCGGCCCCAACGCCTTCCACTGCCCCCACTGTCAGAAGTTCTGTCTCACAGGAGAGCAGCTCATGGAGCACATGAAGATGGTACACAAGGATCCCAACGCCTCTGGTGTAGGAGGTAACCCAACCACTCCATATTTAGGCGCTCGGCATTCGAGTGCTAACAACGTTCTTCCTAAAGATATTTTATAGAAAAAAAATGGGTTCTTGATGGTTCAGTTTCTTGCAATTGATCACGTATATCCTCTTTTTTTCCATTATTCCTTTTTATTCATTTGTTTTCATCTGTAGGGGAGCGTTGTGCCCTTCGTGAATGGGGGGTTCTCAATGTTATTTCCAGGTTTATTCATTGTTCTTTTTACTAACCCACTTGTTCCTTTATTTACTGCTTTGTGTATTTCTTAAGCCTCTGGTTGTCCTGTCTAGTTGTAAGTGTTAATTCATACATGAGGTCTTTTTCCTCCGTTTGTCCATCTCTTAAATTGAAGCTCTTTTTAACATTTTAATTATCTTCACTAGAAGTAAGTGTCATTAGGAACAGATAAATTAACAATATCTCTTATTGCTGAATTAGTCTTTGTTTCTTCATAGGAAATCTTGCTAACACCTTCTGGGTATTTTCATGTTATTTAGCAATATTTACCCCCTTCATTCTTAGATTATGATTAAAATAGATCATTTTTAGAGGAGAATAAGTCATAATTTCAATGCAATATTTTTATATAAAGTTAAAATCATAATATATTCAAGAAGCATAGGATTTAAAAACAAATTTATAATTAAAAAAGAGATAAGGATTCTAAAAAAAATGAGATATATGTAGGATATATATTTGTATATAGTTTCAGATAAACGTAATACCCAAGCTAGATATCCTAAAGCCCTCCTAATCTTTACCTTTCTGTTCTCTCCTTCCTGGAGCAGCGAAGCGTCGCACGGCGTCTCATTCCTGTCCTGTCTGTGGCAAGCACTACGTGAACGAAGGAAGCCTCAGGAAGCACTTGGCCTGTCACCCTGAGACCTCTCAGTTTACCTCCTCCCTCAGGATGTGGCCGTGTTCTGTCTGTCACGCCGTCTTCACTCATGAGTCAGGTGAGTACGTCAGCTCGGTGTTAAAACCCTTTCAGTGCCAGTGGTGAATTCGACAAGATTTCTGGGGTAGTTGAATCTTTCAAAACTGCACAAATCGTATTTTGTTGATATTTATTAGAAAGCTTTCAAGAACTTTCTAATGAATATCAACTTGTTATGTTTTGGGCTATTTTGAAAGATTTTTCCATTTATGAAATTTTGACTAAGTCATCAATGGCAGTTAAAGGGTTAATTATTATTATTATTATTATTATTATTATTATTACTTGCTAAGCTACAATCCTAGTTGGAAAAGCAGGATGCTATAAGCCCAGGGGTCCAACAGGGAAAATAGCCCAGTGAGGAAAGGAAACAGGGAAAAATAAAATAATAAAAACAGTAAAATTAAAATAAATATCTCCTATATAAATGATAAAAACTTTAATAAAACAAGAGGAAGAGAAATAGGAAAAGTAATATTCCTTTTGTTTTTTCTCTTTCAAGACTACACAAACACTAGCTTGTTGATATATATTGGAAAGTTCTTATCAAGACCTTTCTAATGAATACCAACTTATTATGTTTTGGGTGATTTTAAAAGATGTTTCACCTGTTCGATATTTGGACAAGTTACTAATGACGGTGAAAGGGTTGATATTAGTCTTTTTTTTTTTTTTTTTTTGTTTACCGAAAATGATTCTCTTCCAGAGTCTTTTAAAAGATGTTTCACCTGTTCGAAATTTTGATAAGTTACCAATGATGGTGAAAGGGTTGATATTAGTTTTTTTTTTTTTTTTTTTTTTCTTTTTTTTTTCTTTTTTTTTTTACCGAAAATGATTCTCTTCCAGAGTCATTCCAGCGTATGTGTGCGCGTGTAAGGATGCGTGAAACTTCATTATCTTAGCGTAATGTATAACCACATTCCGACGTCAATTACCTCATATTACCTGACAATGCAATGCCAAATTTCCTCGAGGCTCCACGTCCCCCCTCCCCCTCCCCTTCCCCCCTCCCCCTCTCAGCCCCTTTTCGTTCAGCCAATCCAGTATTACAACAGTCCCCAAGTCGCAAAGTAGCTTTGCTTTTTCTGCGTCATGTGATGGAACTGATAGAAGCGAGGCCAAATCATCCCGCTGTATGAGATCAATGGACTCTCCATCCAAAAGCCATAATACCAATACAAGATTGGCTATGAATTTTAAGCAGAGATTTAATCAATCAAAATACGGAGATAACCATTACAAATCGAGAGCCAGCATGACTGATAGCTCCAGACTGTTGATTGCCTATCAGAGATTGGATGTAATTGGATACTCCAGTCTGTAATTGTGACTCAAGGGAAAAGATTGGGCGATGTTTTTTTTTTTTTTTTTTTTTTTTTTTTTTTTTTTTTTTTTTTTTTGATGGGAAAAGCGAAAATAAAAATTAGAGGTTCCTGATTCTAAGCTTTCCATTTGCAAGTGTTGCGGATATAATGTCCACATTCACCATGCTATTATTTCGATAGTGACTTGTTACCATAACTTGGTTTTTCCTAATGATAGCGCTCTCTCTCTCTCTCTCTCTCTCTCTCTCTCTCTCTCTCTCTCTCTCTCTCCACGAATAGTTGCAACTCGGCCGATCGACCGATATTTCAATTAGTGAATTGGATTACAGAGTAAGGCTTTTTCTCCAGCTGTAGTTTTTATTGCTGTTGCTTTTAGTAACTCGTTTCAACAAGCAGTCCGTTGTTTGTCTGTTTATTACCTTATTTCACGTCTTATTAACATCAATGATAAAGAACACCTTAGTATTGATGTACCTCGCACACTTCAAAAATGCATTAAAAACGGTAAATGCTTGGCAACATTTATTCCAGGATTTTTACCGTTTTAGAAACTGATGTATTGACGTAAAGGAGTGATATTACGGTCACCAACCCGTAAAAGATAATAACAATGTAGGGGAAAAAAATTACGGTCGCCTGTATTTTACTGAAATACGGCTAAGAACAGTATATTTTTACAGAAAATATCCTATCAAAATTACGAGTTTTTTTCGCCTGTATTTTACTGAAATACAGCTGAGAACAGTATATTTTTACATAGTATTTCCTTTTGAAATTATGGTTTTTTAACAGTGCATGTATAGTGAAGACTTCGACAAGATCTATTCTAATGTAGATTTTGGTTAAGATATTCTTAATTCATTATTTCTCTTTTAGTATTATCGTAATGATTACAATTTGGAGATATCAGTTTATTTACTTACTAGACTTTTTACATCACAATTTGTAGCAAAAGGGAGTGTTTAACTTTATACTGTTAATTACCATCTAATGACGGTTTTGGTTTTTTTTCTATTAATTTTTGGAAATAATTTCCAATTGACTTTATTAGAGAAAAAATAGACTTTATTTGACTTTATTCACGAAAAAAGATGACTTTATTCGACTTTATTAAAAAAATGACTTTATTTGACTGTATTCAAGGAAAAAAATTACTTTATTTGACTTTATTCAAGAAAAAATAGATTTTGTTTTACTTTATTCAAGAAAAATAGACTTTGTTTTACTTTATTAAAGAAAAAATTAACTTTATTGAAGAAAATTCATAGACTTTGAATGTCTTTAGATTTCTTTTTAATCTGTATTTCTGAAGGTATCGCAGCGAGTTGACTATATATATTTTTTCCTAGTAAATGCCATCGGCAACTTATTTTTTTTTATTTTTTATAAAGATTAAGAACTTAAGACTCAATTAAGTAATGAAGAATAGCGATGAAGAAAATAATACTGTTGTGCTTTGTATAAAGTTGAGAAGACTGAATATTATATTTTGTAATTTTTTTAATTTTTATTTGAAGACGTTCGAAGTCAGAAGATCAAATATAGCTTCAAGTTCTTTCGAGGACGTTCCAAAGTCAGTTTGAAATTACAGTTACATCTGTAATTAATTGAAGTTTTTTTTTATGACGTTTCAGTGATATTATTAAGTCATTTCTTTCCCCTATTTTTAAAAGATCACTACAGTTGAGAAGAATGAATATTATATTTTGTAATTTTTTAAATTTCTGAAAACGTGGGAAGTCAAAAAAGAGCAAATAGAGCTTCAAGTTCTTTCGAGGACGTTCCAAAGACCGTTGGAAATTACAGTTACATCTGTAATTAATTGAAGTTTTTTTTTATGACGTTTCAGTGATATTATTAAGTCATTTCTTTTCCCCATTTTTAAAAGATCACTACGAATTACTCCTTCAGATACAACTTCATTTCAGTCTTTTATATTATCTTTCTATAATGTTGTATATTTTAAATTTTTATTCAATGGGATATGAGGGATATTTCCTGGAAATTCAATGGGAAAAGAGGGAAATTTTCATGAAATTCAACGGGAAAAGAGGGAAATTTCTTGGAAATTTAATGGGAAAAGAGGGAAATTTCCCGGAAATTCAGAAGGGAAAAGGGAAATTTCAATGAAATTCAATGGGAAAAGAGGGAAATTTCCAAATATTGATTTTTTGAATAATTCAGTGCAATTGAATCTTAATATTGTACATTTGCGTCAGAAATTATTATTCCGACTACAAGGAATGTAGACCATTATTATTATTATTATTATTATTATTATTATTATTATTATTATTATAACTAGCTAAGCTACAACCCTAGTTAGAAAAGCAGGAAGCTACAGCCCCTAGGGCTCCCAACAGGTTAAATAGCCCAGTGAGGAAAGGAAACAAGGTTATCTTATTTATCTCGTCTGTATTGTTGGTATTTGATACGAAGCAAATCTTAACTTCGAGACTATTCAACTATTTTAACTGAAGGTATTCATTAAAAGTCTATAATTATCCCAAGAATCTTAGAAGATTTAGAAGATGACGATTCGCCCCCCCCCCCTTCCCCCTCCCCCTCCTCGCGTACATCTACATAGAGGGCTAAACCAAAATAGCCCCATGATCGGTGTCTAAAAGAACTTCTTGATTGAGGGCTCTCTGACAGCCTGTTCGCCCATCCGTCCAACCCCCCCCCCCACCCTTCCCCTTCCCTACCAAACCCCCTCCCCTCTCTCTCTTATCATGCCACAGCCCCCCCCCCCCCCCGGGTATATTTCCTTTCTCTTGTAAAGCTGCTCACTTCAAGGATCCTCATTTTCACCTTCATTATGATGAGATGGTAAACAGGGATCAGTCGTCTTGACTGAGATGGGTTTCCTTTGACTTGGGGTGGCCGGATGCTGTCTACCTTCTTCTGGGTGGATGCTGAGAGGCATTTCATATTGCGTGTCAAGGGACCAGTTTTATATATACGCACAGACACACACATATAATATATATATATATATATATATATATATATATATATATATATATATATATATATATATATTCTGTATATATATATATCTATATGTATAAATATGTATATATATATATATATATATATATATATATATATATATATATATATATATATATATGTATTTAGTTTAGTATATAGATATATATATATATATATATATATATATATACATATATATGTATTTGTTTAGTTTAGATATATATATATGTGTATATATATATATATATATATATATATATATATATATATATATATATATGCATGTGTGTATATTGTGTTTCATGTAGTGTCTGCAACCTCACTATCCTTCTGTGCTAGGGATGTGGGGTTTTGGGGAAGCCTATAGGTCTACCTGCTGAGTCATCAGCACCCATTGCCTGGCCTTCCCTGGTCTTACCTTAATGAAGAGGGGACTTGGGCGCTGATCATTTGTATATAGGGTAATTTTCTAGGGCATTGTTTCGATCTCTTGTTTCTGCCATTCCTGAGTGACATTTAAACCGAGTACTGTGAAGTGGATAGTACTAGGGATAATAAACCTAATCATGGATAAGGAATTTCATAGACCAGATTTTTTCCAATGATTTAAGAAAGTCAACTGACGAAAAAAAAAATTCTTAACGTTTAAATACTAATGAAATCCATTGATATCTGTTAATTAAGAAAATCTTAGATCAGGGTTCTTAAATCTCTTTCCATTTTTTGGATCGAATTAATCTAATTTCTTTGTATAAACACCGATCGTTTTAATGTATTATTTCTACGGCAGCTTAGAGTTATAATTTAAGAAGATTTGCCGACTTTAGTCCGTATAATCCGCTCATGAAATTTTCTTTATAAATCCATCTTTGTTTTATCTTATAATCCAGAGCTGATCTTTATTACGTAACTTACTCAAACTGCTGATCCTTTTTAACTGTAATTTGATTGATATACTCATTTCAATTCTGACGTTTCTCTTCTTATTATGATTTTATGTACGTCAGCTTTCTCGGTAGCTGACATGTTTTTCGTCATTAACGGACGTGTTCTTAGAAACGGACATTGTTACGATCAACTGACATCTTCCTCTTAACAGCGGACATGTTTCTCATCATCAGCGGACGTCTATTTAGTTGCTAACGGATATCATTTTGACTATCAACGGATATGTTTCTCGCCATCAGCAGATATGTTTCTCATTATCAACGGACGTCTGTTTAGTTGCTAACGGATATCATTTTGACTATCAACGGATATGTTTCTCGCCATCAGCAGATATGTTTCTCATTATCAACGGACGTCTGTTTAGTTGATAACGTATATCATTTTGACTATCAACGGATATGTTTCCCGCCATCAGCGGATATGTTTTTCATTATCAACGTAAGTTTCTTAACTATTTACGGACATCATTTATATCATCAACGGACGTTTTTCTCTCTACTAGCGGACATATTTCTTATCATCAACGGACATATCTTTAGCTACTAACAGACATCATATTTACTATCAACGCACATCTTTTCGTTACCAGCGGACATATATCTTATCATCAACGGACATCTTCTTAGCTACTAACGGACATCATATTTACTATCAACGGACATTTTTTCGTTACCAGCGGACATATATCTCATCATCAACGGACACATTTTTAGCTACTAACGGCCATCATATTTGCTATCAACGGACAATTTTTCATTACCAGCTGACACATTTCTCATCATCAACGGACATTTTCGCTACTAGCGGACATCAATTTTACATTAAACGGAGATCATATATACTACCA
>NC_090727.1:142996562-143005683 GCF_036898095.1 Palaemon carinicauda | reverse complement strand
AATTACCTTATAAGACCAATAAATTATTGCTGATATTCAATTTAATTATCTTATTTTATTAATAGATTTAATTGAAATATTATAACGACTCCTTCTTTTACAGGTCTGTTGAACCACATGGAGCACATGAGGATGGATCCTAAGCATCAATTTGCCGCACAATATGTCCTCTCCCGCGCAGCCGCCGAGCGCCGCGAACGAGAGAGCATTCTGGGATTAGCTCAAGTTGGTCTACAGGGCGGTGGCAACCACATGGGTATGGGCATGGGCATGGGCATGGGTATGGGAATGGGAATGGGCATGGGAATGCCCCACCAAATGCAACATCAGGCCCAACACCAAACATCGCCCATGGCCATGGCCGCCTCCCCGTCCACCCAAAGTGACGCATCATCGCGGATGTCCACGCCAGCTGAAAAATTAGAAGGCGGCCTAGGACGCATGCCTTCCCCATCTGATACATTGCGTTCCATCTCTAGTTACCATGATGCCATGAATCATATGCGTCCATATCCATCAGACAACATGCGTGCTATGATCAGTCAGAGCCAGGCAGAGCTTGTCAAGTCCACACTCAACTCGCAGGCAGAGACTATTCGAAATGTCATGGCCTCCCAAGCAGAAGCACTCCGTTCAACATTAGCTAACAATCACCATCTTCAGCCACAGGGACAACCACAAAGTCAGCAACAGCAGCAGCAACAACAACAGCAACAGCAGCAGCAACAACAACAGCAGCAACAGCAACAACAGCCCAATGGTCATCAAGCCCAAGAGCCAATGGGATCACCACAACCTGACATGCGTGACATGAGAGACTTACGTATGGGTGGTGGTATGGAATCTGCTTTAAGGTCACAGTCTGAAGCATCTCTACGATTAGGAAATCATGAAGGTCGACCATCTCCGCAGCAGGAGGGAGAAGTCAGTGAATCATTACGTTTACAAGAAATCCGAATGGAGCAGGCGTTGCGATTGCATGGTGACCCACGCTCCCTGCCTACCTCCCTCCCTGGACCTTTGGGATTCCCACTTGCGCCTCCTCAGCACCAACCTCAGCAGCAGAGCGCCTGAACCTACCCAACAACTCCCCCTGCCTGGGAGCCAAACCCCCACCACTCGCCTCTACTAGTCCTCCGGTGAACATGTCATGGTCAGGCAGCGTCTGTCCATCATGACTGCGCATCTGTCTGTCACATCGCCTTGGTTCCACCTTTGTTCTGTTGTGTTGTCGTATTTTTAGCTGTGATAAAATGAAATAGTTCCTTGCAGGGACTATGTATTAATTTAATGATTACGTCTCCATGTTAGTTCCTTGAGTTGTTGTTGTTACAAAAGGGTGCTGAGCGTGGAGGACTCATCTAGGTCAAGGGGCTCCATCGATAGGCCTACTATACACCTGTAGAGGCTGGGACCATCCCAAAGATCAAAAGCTCTGTCTGCTAGACTTAGCTGATCATATGATACTAGAGGGACAGTACACAGGCCTACAACTAATATTCTACTTGGAATCCAATAGAATTTCCCTCTTGAGCCCACCTCCTTGGCCGTCACGTCCCAGGCGAATTCAAGATCGCCCGCTCGACAGTTCCTCACAGTTACTTTAAGTGCAATTTTAGGGACCAGCGGTCTGTGACACTCAATATCTACAGGAAATTTGAGGTGTTGGGCCTTCGTTTTACCACTGAGTGGTCCAACAGCTCTGGGGGCGCAAGCTGTTAAGGGTCACCAAGCCCCCTCCAGGCTCAGTGACCCCACAATTGATCCAGTGAGGCAGGCGCTGTTCAATACCATATGTTAATATTGCTTCCATGGCTTGACTTGATTGCAGTCATTGTGTACCTGTAATGAGAAATCTTATCTTTGTACATTTCAGTGCATAATGAGCACCATGTTCTGGTGTAAGTTAAGGTTTGCACAGTGTTGAAAATTCTAAAGGTCCTATTACAAGCATACAATCAAACAAGATCCGAGAAATGAAACTTATTACTAGTGATGAGTGACTGCCTCATGTGGCAAAATGAGTGAATTAATGAGAAAAAAAATCTCTAGCAGCAGTACGGTGCCCAAGACCCTGCTAATGAGTAGCTCACACAAGGGCTGCCCAGAAAGTGAAATGGCTCTCTGAGATTGTCGTGTGACCAATGAATTCACCCTTGTCATAAGTACTTGGTAGAGGTATGAGCCCTACCAAATGATATACTTGAAACAAGGATTAGTTAATACCCTCCACTTTGTATGAAAAATCATGTTAGCCCTGCCGTTATTCACAAGACACAGGCATCCCCCTGATTGAAACAGAACCATTGTTCTTATTTGTCCTCCAATCACCTCCTCTAGAGGAAAGGGGTAGACCAATGTTCCTCAAGGATGCGGCAGGGCCCGACTGAAAATGACTTGAAGCTCTGCGGAAAGAGACAATGGCTATTAGGGTCAGTCTGACGTCCACTTCTTTCTCCCATCGGAAAGAACGAAACATGAGAGAAGCTTAAGCAGGATTCTCCATTTCCCGAATTGCTTGAAAAAAAAAAAAAAGGAAAATAGCATCCCCTGAAGTTTGCTCGATCATCTTCGTCCCATGATGCATTACTTCAAGGAAATATGAGGAAATTTTTTCATGTGGACCGTGTAAATTAGTAAATTAAGCCATAGATGTTATTTGCTCAGTTCCAGAAAATGAAGCAAAACAGAGACAGACAGACAGACAGATGGAAAATTTTTGACCCAGTGAAGTCGGAAAATCTTCTGAGCCAAGCGGGTGTCGTGCTGCTATAAGTGAGATACCAAAAAAAATAATAATAAAAACTAAGGTATTATTGTTAAAACAAGTATATTTGCCTTAGTACATGGAGACACTAAAAGATACACGTGTGTGATTATCAAATATGTTTATACAGTTGCACATTTAAGTGTCTAATTTTTGACTATGATTCATCAGCGCAATATTGTAATAAGTGTAAACTCCCTCAAGTAGCTTTGAAGGCAAGAATGTATCATCATCATCATTAGCACAGAGGTTGCGAAACGTAGTTTTTAGTCCACCAATAGTTTAGGATTGATTATTATTATTATTATTATCATTATTATTATTATTAAACCTTTAATGGTTCTTGGCATAATAAGGACGTAGAAAATAATAAAAAAAAAAAATACAACACCGCCGTAGAGCGATGTTATGTACAGATTGAATTGTAAGATTTTTATAGCTTCTTCAATGCAGATTTTTGTAATTGAGCCTTCAAAGCTTCCTGACTTTGAAAAAAAAAATAAAAAACCAAATGTCTGTTGACTGTTCCTGCGAATATAGTTTACCGTTAAAACGCTGCTCCTCTTGCTCCACTACCAATAGACCTAGAATCAATTTAATGTTTGTACACTATAAACTACTTATTCCTACTACTACTACTCTTACTACTACTACTACTACTATTACATCTACTAACGCTACTGCTATTCCATAGCAATAGATCCGGACCCTCCCCCCTTATCCTTTGCCAAGATTAGAGAAATTCTAGTTATTACCCCATACTCGGAGTCCTCCTCCTGCCTCCTAACCTAACTTTATCCTTCGTTTTTTCATTGCAATTCTTTGATTTTCTCTTAGATTTCATTTCTCCTTTGGAACTAAAATGTGTTCAATATTTCCAAGAGAATATTTCTGGACATTGCCTCATTCTGTGGATACAATTCAGATCTTCAAACTCGGTTTCCCAATTGTAAGATGTCAAAACCAGGTTGCTTTATATGTAAATGATCTTCGTGGACATGTTATCTCCTGAAGCATCAAAGTTTTGGTTTAACAAAGTGAAGTTTTTATGTACAAAATTCTGTCTGTCCTCATTTGTAATTTGACAATCGGGATAGACTGGAATTGCACCATGTGATTATTTAATCGTTTTTGTATTATAGATTTGAGTCTGCTGCGATGCAGCGAGACTTTTTTTTTTATATTTCCGTAATTTATTTAGATGTTTTTTTAGCGTATTCTGTAAGTGAAATCGTATCTCCCGGTGATGGAAATTATATTGGTTATTTTGTTTTCTGTATTGCCTCTTCGCCCAGCAATTCGTCACCCCCCTCCCCCACCCCTTCTAAAAAAAAAATCCTTTGCGTCTACTCCTGATTTCATTCTTCCAAAAATTAAATTTTGTAAAATTTTCTCCCGTCTGTTTTGTTACTAACACAAAGTGACCATTTCACATCTATCCTAGCTATATTCTTATTCCTTCCCCCTTCCCCTCTTTGAACTCCCCCCTCCCTAAAATATATTTTCGATGTCTCTTACAAAATCATCATTAATACTCGCAGCTGTAACCCCCTACCCTCTTTGCTTTTCCAACCATCTTCCCACCCCCCTTTCAAAGACACCTTCTCCCCCTTATTCTTCCCTCTCCCCCCTGCTTCCTTCTCCCTCTTCCCTCCTCCCACTTCTTCTTCCCTCTCCCAGCCAAACACTCAACCACTTTCTCGTTCGAAGTTCCATAGTCTGTCGACAGATTCACTGGTATCAGGAATAATAAAACACAAAGGATAATGCAAGTTCCTAGTGAATTTTCCTAATTCATATCTTTGTCGTTTGAACCATTCAGAGTGCATTTATTTGCTCTTCTTATTTCTTGGTTTTCACCGACAAAATAAATAGTATTGACATAAGATTTCTCTCTCTCTCTCTCTCTCTCTCTCTCTCTCTCTCTCTCTCTCTCTCTCTCTCTCTCTCTCTCTCTCTCTCTCCACACCTCAATCATGAGACCCTAGCTGTTCAAAATCGTCCCTCCCCAATACATTATTTTTTTTTAGTAATAATTTATTTTGAATTTTGATCAATTAATGAATTCCATTTCTTCTTGGTCAAAATATTTGATAAAATTTCAAATGTTAGAAAACATTTTCAGCCCTGAAGGCAAAGTAATTGTTGGCAGTTTTTATCAAATATCTACATTTTCCTTGGAATTATAATTTAGATATTATAATTATTTAGCATGGATTAGAATACCCACAAAGTTCTGCCTGTCCCTAATATTATGGAATACTGCAATATTAGGGAACACCATTCGTGAAACCCCAGCATCCCCCCTCCAGGGCTGTCTCCCCCCCCCAAAGTCTGTTAATATTCGACTAATGTAACCAAAGTTATTTATTTATTGTTGGACGATTTAGTACTTAGTCCTGGGGTGTTATTATTGTCATTATTATTACTATTATTATTATTATTTTGTTTACTTATATTGATAATTGTTATTAGTTCTATTTATTTTTTATGGAGAGATACACATCCTACGTTCTTCTCCTTCCGTGATGCCCTTCAGCCTCCATACATCACCACCATACATGACCACCACCCATATGGCTCTCTCTAGTAGCAATAGCAATGAACAGTTGTATGGGGCCCTCCCAAAGCACACGTGGGCCCCTCCCACCCCTCCCCCTTTGCCCTCACAAACCCCCCTCTTCCTCCACTTTTATCTCCTTTAGATCTTTTCTATTCCTCCGTCTTCTCTTCCTCTTCCTATCCCAATGAGGAAAACCAGACAAAAACAAAACAACAAACTAACAAATAACATCCTTTCGTGTACCCTCCCCCTCACCCCTTTTCCTCATCCTTAGATTCCTTCTTGAATTCGCCTCCTCAACCTCTTCCATTTTTTCCTCCCTTCTTCCCTCCCTCAATGCTTTTCCTCAACTTCAACCCACCTCTCCCTCCACCTCCTCCTCAAATCTGCTCTCTAGTGCTGACGTCACGGTTCGCACATGCCGCCGCTTGCGGTGTCTAGCGGCCGCCGCGCGTACGGCGTACGGTGGCCGCCGCTTGCGACGGCGATGACGCTTCCTCTTCCTCGCAACGTGTGCATCATGATACTGCATAATAGTGTGTTTGTGGGCCGAGGGTGACCCAACACTCCCCCCTCCCCCTCCCCTTTTTAAAATTCATAGAAATAAAAAGATAAAAACTGTGGTGGTGTAAAATCTCCTCCAGAAGCTGTTGCTGCCGCTGCTGTCAACGCCACCATCACCACTCGCCGACGCCTCTCTCCCCCCCACCCCCCCCCCACCCCCACCCCCACCACCACCCCCCACACTCGAGAACAAGGTATCAAAACTGCAGGTCACAGCACAGACGGGGACCGGGGAACAGCTTCAGGGGCACAACAACAATAGTCGCGCCTCCTCTTGGGCGGAGCGCACTTTCTGTTCGATGCCTTGCCCATATACCTCACACGCCGCCGCCGCCTCTGCGGGCTGGTCAACAAACCCCTGAGGCCGCTGCCGCCCGTTGCACACCCGCAGTCTTCCACACAAGACGGACACACCTCCGCAATCCGCCAGCGCTTGCGGAAAGAAAGTCGGTACTGGACTCTTTTTAAAACCTCTCGAACCACGTCAGAGGTCAAAGAAAGATATATATATATATGATGACCTCTTCAACCACGGAGGTCGTGCGATAAACAGATTGGTGTCTATATATATCTATATATATACAAAAAGGCCAAATAAGGATTTCCTGTACATTTCAAAATGGTGTCTAAAATAAAAAGACATAATATAAAATGCACACGTCCCAAACCATCATCTTTGTACTATTGTATGAATTATCAATAAGTAGTTCAATAGACTGTTGTTGTCATGTTGTCGTCTTTATAAATTATTAAGGGTTGGGTACTTTTGTTGGTACTGCTGCAGTGTGGAACAATGTACAAGTGTGGAACAATGTACAATAACTGTGCGGGCCCGCTCACCCCCGCCGCTCCCTGCTCTGAGGGAGCACCAAACCCCCTCTTCCCCCCTTTTTTTCTATGATCCTGGTAGACTCCCCCCTCCCCCCTTTCATGTGATGTGACTCATTGTGGTCATCAGGAGTTTTTAAATGAAAATAAAAAAAATTATGTGCACTGTTTATCAACGAGTGAGGATTTCTGCGGGACTCTGCTGTGTGTGTCTCTCTGTGTGTGTGCGTGTGTAGGAGAGTCAGTCATTGGCCAGGGGGCTGTAGAGACGCACATGGAACTGTTCTCTGTGCATGTTCCCCTTGCTAAAAAAAATAAGCTTCAATGGTTTTGTTCCGTTTCTTGTCCTACTATGTAGTTAAAAAAAATGTTCATGTGTTAGATGTAGTGTGGGAAAAAAAATTTGTCAACTCTGAACCAAGCCCATGTTTTACACATGGAAAAATTTGTCATACTGGTTGGAAAACTAATCAACTTGGTTCAAGGGTGAAGCTACGCCGGACTCTGTCAGTTTAGGTAAGCCGCAGAAGGCTGCTTAACCAACCGTAAGTTCTCATAAGACTGTACAGGTTTTGAGGACACCCCCCCCCCAAACTGTATACTCCCGAAAGAACTCGGATTTAGCAGAATGTTGCAGACTGTAGCAGTTTTTGCAGAATGGGCCCTCTCGACTTTCTTGTGTAACATATTTCGAAAAAAAAAAAATCGTCAAGACTTCCCTGAATTTCCAGCAGTTCTTGTCCAGGATTTTGCTGGAATGGAAGGGTAAGTGTTTTTATAACAAATTTTCAACTACCGAAGCGCTTCATTAAGAGTGCCCTGCGTGTCACCAATAATGAATAGTGCCAAAAAAGAGATATATAGAAAGAAGAGGGTCATACCCTTCTGCAAAACTTATGCGAAGTTCAGCAGATTTGTAACTTCTCTGCAAAATCTAGTTCGAGAGTTCTGCGGAAGTGTAATAATCACTTGCGAAATAATATTAATATATAAAAAAGTATGAATTATGTAAAAGACTCCATCACTACTATTATATGCCACCTTGCGGGGGGACGTATTACAAATAACGTTCACTACCTATTTGTCATAAATTATTGTGTATTTTGCTAAGCTTCCCTAAACGGCGCTCTCTTTACCTTTGTCCGTGGTACTGAGTGTGTAGGTACTGCAGTAATAATAAATAAAATGAATGAATAAAACATCGGGCCAGCCAGATGATATGCTTGTGTTATTTCAGTCCTTGTGTGTGTTTATTTTTTCATGGCTTCTGTATTGTTGTTGTTATTATTATCATTATTATTATTATTACTTGCTAAGCTACAACCCTAGCTGGAAAAGCAAGATATGCTGTAAGCCCAGGGGCTCCAACAGGGAAAGTAACCCAGTGAGGAAAGGAAACAAGGAAAAATAGAATATTTTAAGAAGAGTAACATTGAAATAAATATTTCCTATATAAACTATAAAAACTTTAACAAAACAAGAGGAAGAGAGATAAGATAGAATAGTGTGCCTAAGTGTACCTGTAGCAAAGTTTGCACTTAATAAATGCTATCTTCTACTCTGATGATCTGTAAAGGAAGCGTGTTAGCACCTTGAGAAATAGGTATAATAAGAAATAAGTATTTCAGTGTTATTATTATTATTACTTGCCAAGCTACAACCCTAGTTGGAAAAGCATGATGCTAAAGCCCAAGGGCTCCAACAGGGGAAAAATAGCCCAGTGAGGAAAGGAAATAAGGAAATGAATAAACTACAATTAAGTAGAAATGATGCTAATAAAATCAGGTCATGAAATTATATGAAGAATGTTGTGTTGATGGATTCACATCGTACCATCACTGGAGATGGACTGCCATAAATAATCATGAATAAAAAAAAAAAAAAAAAAGGTTAATCATTTAATGAATTCTAATGAAAGGATCAAAGGGACTAGTAATGTATTATTCGGAATAAGGATCAGCCTTGGACGTGTAATGGCTTATCAAGGACATTTACTTGTATAAATTGACTGACGCATATTTTCCTTAAACAGAAAAATTCTGTTCATGTCCTCACCTGTGCGTCAGCTTTGAGTAACTCGTCTAAGTGTCATTACCGGACATTTCATAAACCCGAATCTTGTTTTTTTTTTTTTTTTTTTTTTTTTTTTTTTTTTTTTTTTTTGTAAAGAGTAAACTCGATTTGAGACATTGACTTAAAACCGTATCCTTTTCCAGAAGCCATTTGTAACATTCACCCTAAAAGAGAAAGATTCAATATCCGTCAGTGTAAGATTCAATACGCGGTTCAAGTCCCTGTCTCTCCCGAGGTAATTTACCAGAAATGGCTGGATAAAGAAATCTCTGCGAGAGAAACATTTACGATCGGAGCCAATAGAATTCGCTTTCATTAGACATGAC
>NC_090727.1:142969062-142974062 GCF_036898095.1 Palaemon carinicauda | reverse complement strand
TGTTTTTGCTAGTGAAAGCATTAAAATTTAAATTTTACAAATCGAGTTGCCATGTTTCATTCTGTTTTATCATTTGACGTTTCGAATATCCACTGCAAATATATATTATATGTATGTATATATATTATATATATATATATATATCATGAATCCGCAAAATCGTGTGCAAATTACTGGAATATCGCAGCTAAACAATTCCTTCCGTTGACAGCTACATTAGATTATTTCGACATTAGTCTTGTTCAAGTCACCGATGAAAGAAAAAGTACTTTCAGACATGGTTCGATGTAAAATAATAATAAAAAAACACCATACATGAGTTATAACGGCCTAAATGACATTGAGAGAGAGAGAGAGAGAGAGAGAGAGAGAGAGAGAGAGAGAGAGAAATTCAGCCTGAATACATCGTTTTTAATATATTTGTAGTACGTTGGTCAAAATTAGCCCGTAACTTTTTGAGTTAGGTTTGTGACAAACAAATAGACAGAGGTGAAAACATCACCACCTTGGCGGAGCTAATAATAATTATAATAATAATAATAATAATAATGATAATAATAATAATAATAATAATAATAATTGGACCAAAACGTAAATTTTGATAGAGTTCTGGCGAGGTGAATATTGGCCCGCGCACTGAGCGCTTTTATAATTTGGAATTGCAAGATATTTCTTTGGATTTATTAAATAAACAGGGCGTAACCTACGTAATTGGTTCTTGCCTCCTAAATTCCTGGAATTTATCCATTTATCCAAACCTACCGAAATCTTGTAACCCTTCCCGAAACCACATTATTACTTCCATTCTTGCCTGTTTGTCTTTCAACAATTCCAACTCTTAGTGAGATAAAGATTCACTTCACGAACATCATGTCTCCAGAGAATGGAACTTGTAATGTTTCTCAAGATGATATCTATTTTGAAATTGAGTTTTATGTAAGTGGGGGACATAAACTCGACGCTATCTTTTATCATTTATTGTGGTTAGAGAGAGAGAGAGAGAGAGAGAGAGAGAGAGAGAGAGGTTGGTAAGGAAGTGAGAAGGGGTGAGAGCGAGAAGGGGTAAGAGAGGGAGAGAATAGTGAGAGTCAAAGAAGATTGGGGGCCCAAGATGGTCATTCCATACCAGTTATGTTACAGATGAACTCGTTATGATTTGTTGACAGCTTGACTCCGCGTTATCCATTTCAGTGTTGAAATTACAAACTTCATTTCTAACCAAGCTGATACTATCTAGTTACCGATATTCTGTTGCGCTACGTCTTTATAGTGCGATTTGTGAAACGAGAGAAAAAAAAAAGAATAGTCATGCTATTTTTAAGGAACAAGACACCGAGGATTTCAATGGGTAAAACAGAATTCATAAACAACTGCACAAAAGCTAGCTAGAATATGGTACCAATGGGGCAAGGGGTGGGTGCGCTATAAAGAACTTAATTTCAAGGTTGTAAGCAATGTTTTTCTCCCTTTTTAGCTTAACATTTTCAGTTCGTATTGTATCTTTTCTTTTTTACGGTACATGTGTTTATTGTTATAGTTTTATTAACCTGGTTTTTGGACAGCTTACTGGAAGAGGTAAATGAGAATGTAGCAGCTGGACAATTTATACAGAGAGCTAGAGACAAAACCAGGTGAAGACAATTGACAGCCCACGTCGAGGACATGGCACCTAGATAGATTACCCCGATTATTTCTGATCGCCTTTCTATCAATAGTGATTTTTAAAATATCGGTTTCTCTGGAATTTACCTTTCTTTGGTTTAATATTGGGTGATATTAGCCTACTGATTTCTCTGATATACAGTATATGTCCAGAGGGAGACCAGAAGCAACGTGAAGTTATTTCAAGTTGGTTATAGGATGCAACCAATATTTCAGAAATCTGAGAAACAGGTAGTCTCCCTTCTAATGTCGTTAAAAGAATTAAATTTTGAGTTTTTTTTTTCCAAATTTTTGGATTTGTTAGATGATGACTGGAGCAAAGAAGTTAGTCTTGGGCTTTACACTAGATTACTCAATTCCTTCAAAGAAACCAGAACACTTCTATGGCCCACCAAATCTAGTGACGTTCCTTATCCACTATAGGGAAGTCCTGCTTATGTTCTACAATCTGTATTTACATTAATTTGTTGTAAGAGGGACCCATCAGATCGAGAATAAATATTAGTACTATCAGTTAGTCAAGATATGTGTAAAGCAGCAACAGGTGGACAGTGGAAGATGAAAACGCAAATCCTACTATGTATGACACTCCGCCATCTCTTCAAATCTAAACAATTAACTACTTTCCGAAACAAACTAGGTAATTATGAGTCGTATGCTTTTATCTTGAATTGGAAACTGTCCTGGCATATACATGGTTGAAAGTGTTTCAGTAATCAGTAATAGTGATGTGTTTAAGGATCAACCTGAAGAAACAGTGTTTCATGGCGACTGAGACAACTTTGATCGGCTGGTGTCTGATGTTTATGGAACTGGATCAGTTCAAAGCAATGTTGGAATCTACATGGAAGAATTTGGATTCTGTAAAGATGATGGCCTGAAATTAGTCCCTCGTATGACTGAACCCATTCCTGAGAAGAATCAATTCCTGAGAAGATTCAAAAGTCCAGTTTAAGAGTTTCCACCATACTACCGAAGAAAACGACCTGAAGAACCAATCCTCATAGAGCCCTCAAACTGTGCTGAAAATTACAGCATTAAGATTCTGATTTTTTTTCTAGATTTTCTAGATGTGTTAATATATATATATGTATGTATATATATATATATATATATATGTGTGTGTGTGTGTGTGTGCGTGCGTGCTGTTAATATATATATATATATGTATATATATATAATGTATATATATATATATATATAAGCCGTATATTTTAGATTCTTTAATCTCTCTCTCTCTCTCTCTCTCTCTCTCTATATATATATATATATATATGTATATGTATATATATATATATATGTATATATATATATATATATATTTATATATATATATATATGTATATATATATATATATATGTATATATATATATGTATATATATATATATATATATGTATATATATACATATATATATATATATATATATAATGACAATATCTTTCAGATTTTTTTAACAGCAAACACTGCCCTGCCAGCGGGAAGGGGGGAGCCCCGCCCTGCCAGCGGGAAAGGGGGGAGCCCCGCCCTGCCAGCGGGATGGGGGAGCCCCGCCCTGCCAGCGGGAAGGGGGGAGTCCCGCCCTGCCAGCGGGAAGGGGGGAGTCCCGCCCTGCCAGCGGGAAGGGGGGAGCCCTGCCCTGCCAGCGGGAAGGGGGGAGCCCTGCCTAGCCAGCGGGAAGGGGGGAGCCCTGCCTAGCCAGCGGGAAGGGGGGAGCCCTGCCTAGCCAGCGGGAAGGGGGGAGCCCTGCCTAGCCAGCGGGAATGGGGGAGCCCCGCCGTGCCAGCGGGAAGGGGGGAGGCCGGCCCTGCCAGTGGGAAGGGGGGAGGCCGGCCCTGCCAGCGGGAAGGGGGGAGGCCCGCCCTGCCAGCGGGAAGGGGGGAGGCCAGCCCTGCCAGCGGGAAGGGGGGAGGCCAGCCCTGCCAGCGGGAAGGGGGGAGCCCCGCCCTGCCAGCGGGAAGGGGGGAGGCCCGCCCACCCAGCGGGAAGGGGGGAGGCCCGCGGGAGGCCCGCCCACCCAGCGGGAAGGGGGGAGGCCTGCCCACCCAACAATATAGAGTTCCTGTTTCAAGCTTATTTTTAAAAAAACATGAAGGCCTTTTGGGAATTCCTAACAGGCTCTAAAAGTCTTCAGAACTCCCCCAAAAGTCTTCAGAACTCCCCCAAAAGTCTTCAAAGCTCCCCCAACTCCTTGCCCGGTATCAATTTGTCTTTAGTCATCAATAGGAAAGATGAATGCTTTCCTGTCAGAGCTCTAAAAGATTCTTAGTCTCTCTGTTAGCAGAAATATGGAATCAGGAAGGCAGTCATGAAAAGCAAAACAAGAATCTTGAAGACTAATAACTGATTTATTTAAATGGATTCGGACGGAAACTACAAGAAGAAGCGGGAGACAGGAAGGAGAATGGGAGAGAAGAAATAAAGAATCCGAATGGGAGAACTTGTTATTATTTGTTGATCAATTTACGATATGGCCGATTTGAAAGGAGAAAATAAAGTAACTAATGAAGATCCAAGATTGTGCAGAGTGAGGCGGAAACTGTAGAGGATATTGAAGGACCAGAGAAAGATCTAAAATTCTTCAATCTGAAGGAATTTTTTTCTCTCAAAAAGGAAGGATTTCTAAGGAGAGGCGCTCCAGTTGGAATTCTTCCTTTTGGAAATTCCCTAACAGGCTACAAATCGTAATAGTCTTCAAAACTCGCCCACTTCGTTGTTCGACTCCAATTTGTCTTTCGTCATCAACAGGAAATTTGAATGCCTTTCTGTCAGAGCACCAAAAAATTCTTAGTCTCCCTGTTAGGAGAAATATAGAATACCGGTGCATTTCCAAATCGGCTTCAAATTGTCATTCGTCTTGAGCAGGAATATTAGGAAAGGTAAAAAGATTGTTTTAATCGTTTCATTGATCAACCCAAATTTGCAAGATTTTATCACCGACTTACCTTTGAGGCCATTAAAAAGGAAACAAGATTTGGGTGATGCAGAAAATGCTTTGGTGAAAGTTAAGAGAATTATTGAGTCTGCGACTTTGGAAGAAAACCAAACTACATCGTCAAAAAGGAATCAACGACAAGTGGAATCAGGAAGGAATAAACAAGAATCTCCAAGACTAATAATGGATGTATTTGAAACGATTCGGACAGGAAGAAGAGGGAGACAGGAAGGAGAACTGGAAAGAAATAAAGAATCCGAAAAGGAGAACTAGTTATTATTTGTTGATCACTTTACGATTGTGCGGATTTGAAATGAGAAAGTAAAGTCCATAATGTTGAAGATTCAAAAATAAAGATTGTGCAGGATAAGGCGCAAACTGCACAGAAGTAGAGAATATTGA
>NC_090727.1:142961562-142966562 GCF_036898095.1 Palaemon carinicauda | reverse complement strand
TCTCTCTCTCTCCAAATTGCTTTTTTAATTTTTTAATATATACATTCTTATCATTTTTAAGTGACCGATGACCATTGTTGAACAAGACTGCACTGAAAACATGTAAACTCTCTCTCTCTCTCTCTCTCTCTCTCTCTCTCTCTCTCTCTCTCAATTGTTATTTCAATATATACATTCTCTCTAAACTCAGCATTTTTAAGTAATTGATAACCATTGTTGAACAAGACTGCAATGAAAACTTGCAAGTCTCTCTCTCTCTCTCTCTCTCTCTCTCTCTCTCTCTCTCTCTTAGAATGGATGATTGTTTTGTATATATTTTGTAATAAAATCTTTTATATTTTCTCTCTCTCTCTCTCTCTCTCTCTCTCTCTCTCTCTCTCTCTCCAAATTGCTTTTTTAATTTTTTAATATACATTCTTATCATTTTTAAGTGACCGATGACCATTGTTGAACAAGACTGCACTGAAAACATGTAAACTCTCTCTCTCTCTCTCTCTCTCTCTCTCTCTCTCTCTCTCTCTCTCAATTGTTATTTCAATATATACATTCTCTCTAAACTCAGCATTTTTAAGTAATTGATAACCATTGTTGAACAAGACTGCAATGAAAACTTGCAAGTCTCTCTCTCTCTCTCTCTCTCTCTCTCTCTCTCTCTCTCTCCTAATTGTTTTCTTAATATATACATTCTCTCTAAACTCAGCATTTTTAAGCAACTGATAACTATTGTTGAACAAGACTGCACTGAAAACATGTAAATATTCTCTCTCTCTCTCTCTCTCTCTCTCTCTCTCTCTCTCTCTCTCCAAATTGTTTTCTTAATATATATTTTCTCTAAACTCGACCTTTTTAAGTAAGTGATAACCATTGTTAAACAAGACTACACTGAAAACATGTAAACTCTCTCTCTCTCTCTCTCTCTCTCTCTCTCTCTCTCTCCAAATTGGTTTTCTAATATACATTCTCAGCATTTTTAAGTAACTAATAACCATTATTGAACAAGACTGCCCTGAAAACATGTAAAATTTCTCTCTCTCTCTCTCTCTCTCTCTCTCTCTCTCTCTCTCTCTACTGATATGAATGTTGTTTTTGCTTACATTTTTTAATCAAATCTATTTTACATTCTATAACAAATATCTCTCTCTCTCTCTCTCTCTCTCTCTCTCTCTCTCTCTCTAAATTGTTTTTTAATATATATGTTCTCTAAACTCGGCCTTTTTAAGTAACTGATAACTATTATTGAACAAGACCTCACTGAAAACATGTAAATTCTCTCTCTCTCTCTCTCTCTCTCTCTCTCTCTCTCTCTCCAAATTGTTTTTTAATATATATCTTCTCTAAACTCGGCATTTTTAAGTAACTGATAACTATTGTTGAACAAGACTGCACTGAAAACATGTAAACTCTCTCTCTCTCTCTCTCTCTCTCTCTCTCTCTCTCTCTCTCTCTCCTCAGAGGTGCTGTTTCGGTCGGGGGTCTTAGAATTATTGAGCACGTACACACACATCCCTGCGTAGAGGAGACCTCGGATATTCGCTGGAGGAAATCACAACGAAAAACAAGATTCCGAATCCAATAGCACAGTGGCCAACTCTCTGCCTCGGCTACTTGTCGTCTTTCGCCTTCCTTGGCACTAAAAAATGTGAGTGTGTTGGATATCCTTCTGCAATAATCTCTTAAATAAATGTTTTTTCTCTTGTTCGCTTTTGGTATATTTTGCTGCAGTGTTCAGATTACTCGGTTTGATGCAATAGTTTTGCTGGTATGAATGTTTTTTTTTCTTTTTTTTTTTGTAATAAAATATTCTTTAAATTTTATACTAAATAACGCTCTCTCTCTCTCTCTCTCTCTCTCTCTCTCTCTCTCTCTCTTAGAATGGATGATTGTTTTTGTATATATTTTGTAATAAAATCTCTTTTATATTTTCTCTCTCTCTCTCTCTCTCTCTCTCTCTCTCTCTCTCTCTCTCTCTCCATGTATTCGCAAACAACCGAGGATATCTTAGCCCTAAAAATATTCTGTTCGTTTAAACACCTATTTTTACGGAACGTTCGTATAGAAAACATTATTTGAGTTATCCATTAATTATTTTAAGCGTTTTCTATGACAACTTCATCGCGAGCAAGTTTCTATTTTTATTTCAGTAGGATCTATGTCGTTTGCAATCCGAGGTTTGCCCCGTCTTGAGCCTGCATAGACAATGTTTATCATTGTTCTATTAACTTAGATGGATAACTGTACTTTATTAGTGATTGTATCAATCATTTTAATGATTAATTACTTATTTGTAGAATTATATTCATAGTGTTTTTTCCAGATGTTCGAATGGGAGCCAAGATGTAAATTTGAAACTTTCTCATAGAAGATACAATAAATGTAAGTAACTTTAACTGTCGAAAATATATATTTCTTGTGAGATAGACAGAATAGGACCAGTTAATGACTGAATAAGAGAGAAACACCAATTTTCAAAACTCCAGTAATTATGTAACTACTCTCAACCAATTATAGTTATGGAAGAACTACGTTAAAACCCAGAGTTCACAAAATACACTAATCGATGTTTTCATTTATTTTTTAATATCAGGGTTACTTTATCGCCAGCTCTCTGTATTGTAGTAGAACATAACATTAGGGGTCACCCGTTCAAATGGTGGCCGAACCTGATGTTAACTTCACAAAACTAAAACCAGGCACTACTGTGTTCATGATATACTGTATTACATAATGTAACTAATTGCAGTAGTTATTAATTTGGATTTTTATTTTTTTTTTTTATTTTTTTTTTTACTCCCTCGGGACTTTACATCATGGAAATTTACGGAAAGTTACCTATCCCGGGATAGCCCTGTTTGGAACCAAAAATATCTTATTAGTTTGTAGATGGTTCAGAAAGTCTTTAAAAACGACCCCATAATATTTTATACCCCATCCAAGACTTTGATGCAAATCACTGATTAAGGCTTCGGAGTTTTTAAAGATACCGCATCGTTAGATAGATAGATATCACGATTGGTTGTCTAGAATTATATTTCATGAGAACAAATTAAATAATTATTAAAAACTGTGTTCCTAGTTTGTCCATTGTTAAATCAATTGGTAATTGAATTTCATCAACGTTAGCTGTAAGGAAAACTAAACTTGTCCAATACCACCAAAGGGAAAACATAGGAACCTTGATTTTTCATACATGAAAATTTTGACGTTTTCAAAATTTCAACGGAGACTAGCGTTGCTGAAGTTTATTTTACCTTGACCATCAGCGCATATAGCATAAAGACAAAAACATATACATACATATACGGTATATATCATCATCATATTCTCCTCCTACGACTATTGCCGCAAAGGGCCTCGGTTAGATTTAACCAGTCTTCTCTATCTTGAGATTTTAAATCAATACTTCGCCATTCATTACCTCCTATTTCATGCTTCATATTCCTCAGCATGTAGGCCTGGGTCTCCAAAATCTTCTAGTGCCTTGTGCAGCCCAGTTGAAAGTTTGGTGAACTAGTCTCTCTAGAGGAGTGCGAAGAGCAGTTCATTTTATCCTGTCCTATCATTTGACTCCCAGTATACTTCCGAGGGCTTTGTTCTCAAATCTAAAGTATTTGTTGGATATTGTTTCGTTGTCATACCACGATTCCTGCCATATAGTAACATCGATCTCACCAAATTATATATATCCTGATTTTTATATGTAATTCCAGGCGATTTAATTTCAAATTTACTTAACTTTGCCATTGGCCGTTTTGTTTTTTTCAATCTTTCATCAAATTCCAATTCTAAATTCTGTACGTGACATCGATCTTACTAAATTATATATAGCCTGACTTTTATATGTAATTCCAGGCGATTTGATTTCCAAATTTTTCTTAACTTTGCCATTGTCTGATTTCTTTTTTCAATCTTTCATTAAATCCAATTCTAAATTCTGTACGTGTCTGAACTTACATGTTTACACTATATATACGGGATCTTTCTCTCTCCATACATACACTCATGTATATAACATACATATTTATATGGGTTGTATATTTTGACCTAGAGTAAATATATTCATTATGCGTAAACTTTATATTGCCGATCCCTCTAATCAGGACGTCACAACAGTGATGGTCAACACCTTTACTGAAACTCGCCTGAATTTCAAAAAATAACCTGAATTCAACACCAAGTAATTGTGTTCATTAAAACCATCGCCTATTTTTTCGTTGGTAAATTTTTGTGTTTTTATTCTGTACTAGAGGAAAGTTTTTCCATGTCTGCACCCTCGTTCAGACAAGTAAAAATAAGAATAAATGAAAAAAAGGAAGGAAGGTCGGTGGACAGGTTAACAACCGTTGAACTTGCGACCATCAATGTAGTTGTTTTGGAGGAACATGGGACAGGGGTCGGCGTCCGTGTGTTGTTCTTTCCCTTTTTTTCGTACATATCCATTCATAAAATGACTTCGTATAAAAGAAATTTCTAACTGAACGTAACCATCTTAATTTGTTTATTTTTTTTCCATATTACCACCTAGAAATCACCATGACAAATTAATAGGGTTGTTTATTTGCTGGTTTCTGTAGATTATAAGCTGTTAAGCTATGAATATTGATTCTTCTATTAAAATGCTCTTTTCCCCATTTTGTATGAGGTAAACACGATTGCCTTCTTTTTGAAGAACTTTCCTTTGGCTTCGGTAGACCGTAATTTTGATCGGCTTCCCTACTTAATATATAGGGTCAACTAAGCAAATATGAATAAATTATTTATTTCTAAATTATTGTTGAAAAGACAATAGTCATGTCATAATATTCATTTGTGAGAAGTTATTAACCCCCCCCCCCAAAAAAAAAAAAATAAAATAAAATGAGCTCTCGCAGTCATGTCGTGAGGGGATAGGCATTGGGGTTGCAGCTGTCCCTAGAAATAAATACTTTGATTATCTTCAGACAATAGTAGTGCAATGTGTAAGCAGTAGTGGTGGTTCACAATCAAAGGGAATCGGTGTCATG
>NC_090727.1:142948581-142961062 GCF_036898095.1 Palaemon carinicauda | reverse complement strand
AAGAGAGAGAGAGAGAGAGAGAGGAGGTACACTATGAGGAGAAGAATGAAGTGAAGTTTAAATGGAAATTTTGGGGTTAACGGAAAAAGAAATAGAAATTAGATGTTTTAGTTACCATTCTCCAGCAGTTGAAGGGGGCCATATCAACTTTATCTAGTAATGACTATGCAATGGATGAGGATTGAATATTTTATTACAATTACGATGTTATTACATAAATATATGAATTATAAGTTTTTGGTGAAACACAGAATAACAATACTTTGTTTCATCATTTGTTTTTTACTTAGGCAATTCTCTTTATCATATCTTCAATTTGCATAAAATCATATTCGCTAATTTCATGTTTTGACAATGCACTGATTCCACCGTTATAACGTTAGTCACTGACGTTCTCGATTTTGACAACAGGGGTCAGTTTTTCTTATTATTTTTATCTTTATCTTGTGTGATTCTTCCTTGCTCTTTTGGTTCTTGTTGTGTACAAAAAATATTCAGGGCATTCGTTGCCCTTGCGGTACCTCTTTAACGTTTCAATACTATTCCTTTAGTGGCCTTTAAGTACGGTAGTTTGTATCGACTGAGAACTGCCCATCGTCTAGTTAGGCAAAGTGATCTCTTCCTATTATTATTATTATTATTATTATTATTATTTATTATTATTATTATTATTGCTAGCTAAGCTACAGCCCTAGTTGGAAAATCACGATGCTATTAGCCCAAGGGCTCCAACAGGGAAAAATAGCCCAGTGAGGAAAGGAAATAAATAAACGATATAGGAAGTACTGAAAAAAATTTGAGTAAAATATTTTAAAAATTAACAACATTAAAACAGATTTTTTTATATATAAACCATAAAAGGACTTATGTAAACCAAGATGAAGCAAATCCATCATGGATGATAAAATAAGAATAACTGGAATTTCTGTGCTACCTCCAAGTTGTTTTTCTGAGGGTTGCCCCAGCAGCCTCCAGAAAAATCTGTAAAGCCTAGAAATGTTTTTTCACAGTTCAGAAAGAAAAGTATTGGCTTGCTGGAATCTTGATGATCGACTTGACCGTGGCCCTTCTCTGACTGGAAAATCGTGAACACTGGAATACTAGGTTTGGAGACTAAAAAAAAAAAAAAAAAAAAAAAAAAAAAGATGCAGGAGTAATGTCTGTTTTAAGATTGCACGAGATATTTTTTACTGTTTATGTATTGAAGAGCTCTGGAACCGTTACGCATTCATAAGAACTTAATGAATGTAAAGGTTGTTTGGTTATAAGGCTTTAAGTAATTGATGGGCACAATTATCGTTCATTGGACACAGCTCGTAAATCAGTTCAGTTCTTCTGTTCTGAACTTTTCAACAGGTATGGGGCCCTTGTATCATAATATAGTTTTAAACATACAAAATCTGTAATAATTGTTAAAATTGCAGCAGAGGCCACCATAGTTTATACCCTTTTTCTAAACTTATCATTCTTTCCTTTTTTAATTGACCTTACTGGCTCTGTTCCTCCGCACCTGAAGTTTGTATATCCTTTGGACACCTGCAGTTCATGCTCACTTTTACTTTCTTTTATTCACAGCCTCCTTTCGCAATTCCTTCTACAATTCTTTTACCCACATCCATTTTGCGTTCGTGTTATTTCTAAGCCCCTGGCAGAGTTGACCCTCTGACCTCAAAACCTAAATGGTTTTCATGTCAGTGCCGTAATTTTTAAGAGGTTACATTGCTGCTACTTAGGCTGGCTAAAAGTATCGAATCAGTTGTTAGAAACATTCATTAGCTCTCAAATTTTCTGTTATAGTAGCATTAGTATGTTTCCCATAGTAAACTTCATATATTCTTTTTTTAGATTTACTAGGGCTGTTTTTTATGACAAATATAATTTTGGATTTGCTAGTTGTCAAGGCATTCTCCAAGAATATTCCCCCTCTCAGTATAGTTCCCTAGAATGCAAGTTCCAACTGCACTGCAATAGAAACTCAATTATAAAAATCAATGGCTTGAAACAATGCAAGGTAGATTAATTTTTAACATTTCGTATGGAGGACAAGTAGTGACTCTCGGAAAGTTACAATATAATCTATTCGAAAACTATCTGAAAAAACTATCCATGTCAACCAGAACACAGTAAACTTTGCTGGTCTTAGGAATATACATTGTGTATGATCTACATCTGAAGATTTCATTGAAGGACAGATAGTCCAAACCAAACTGAATTACCCTATTGAAAGAAATCTAGAAATATTCTCATATTCAGAAGCATTTGTGTTTAATGACCTTTCTTTACTACTAAAAGTTCTTTCACCTGTTTTTTTTGTGTATCTTGCATACAGTTGCTAGTGAACTAATCTCTCTCTCTCTCTCTCTCTCTCTCTCTCTCTCTCTCTCTCTCTCAGAACCCATACAGTGAGCCCTAAACGGTAAATATGCAAGTACAGTACAGTACTCTCAACAACCATAACAGCTATTTTCTCGCTTCACCCAAGTCTCGTATTACTGTCCCCCATCCCCGCATCATATACCTCATCCTATCCTTTACCCCCCCTGAGCCCCCTCTCTGCCTCCTCTGTATAAGTGACAGAACGTCGACCTGTCCGTGTTCTTTCGCTGTTAAATTTGAAGCCCGGCCTGTTAGCAACGAGGTTGTATCGGTGCTAGGGAGGTAGTTTTCTGTGTATTATGGTCGCTGACAGCCACTACATCTTCATCATTCATGTATGACTTTGCCACAACTCTTGGCTGCCATGCAATTGCCAGGGGCAAAGGAAACACGGATCCAGAGAGAGAGAGAGAGAGAGAGAGAGAGAGAGAGAGAGAGAGAGAAAAGCTTCATCATAGAGAATCCAGTAATGAGGAAAATTTTAAAAACTAGTAAACCTTTTTTAAAGTTTTCAAGTGTTTATAAGGAATCATTTTTAATATATTCTTCCAGAATGATCTTAGATTCAAGCTTGCGTTCCATTCCTGTCCTTTGATTCTTTGATAGATTCATTTAGTGCCATCACACATCCTTTGTAACGTCTGAATTCTTACGGTGCAAGTAATTTAGATTGTTTTTAAAGCCCTGGAGCGTGTGATGCTCTTCTTGGAATTTTTAGTGTTAAACAGAAATCCCTTTATTTATTTTTTTATTTACTGCTGTTTTTTATAGTGTTCATATGACTCCCCTGTTTTCAAACTTAGGCAGAAGGAATTCCTGGACCATTTCTTAATTTCGATACCGAATTTTTAATTAAATTGCAAAGAATCTATGTTGAGGGGGATGAAATCTCTAGGCTAGTGTTTTGGCCCTCTACTTTTCACAAATACGCAGGATATGTGATTTTACCTTAAACAATGTTGTTTATGTAAGCAATTTTACTCGATGCACATTGTTCCAATTATTCGCCTGTGGTTGTTAAATTCCTTAACAGCGACGTAGCTAAAATTAGTGCATGTTACAAATTACTAGAGGTTAAGTTTAAATCAGTCAAATGTAAGTATTGTATTTTGTTATTTTGAATACAAGTTAAAAAAAAAAATTAAGGTATGATTGTTAATGTTTAAAGGTCGCTCATGAATGGCAAAGCCAAGGGACAGGACAGTCCTAGACTGACTATATATACAGTACATATGGTCAGTGCTCAAACCCCCCTCTAAATTGAGTCTTTAAAATACCTCTGAATACTCATGTAAATCTTAAAAATTGTCTAATTCTTCTATTCAATCATATTTTGAAAAGTTTTCTCCCGTCAAATCTTCAGCAGCTGGCTCCCTTCTTAAATTGTTAAGACAAAAACTAGGGATTTATAAAATTCTTTAACCCTGATCTGGACATTTAATCTCTGAGACCGCCGTATAATTAGGTCTTTTCACATGTAAAAGATTTTTTTTTTCATCATTCTGATCATCCTTTGCATTTAGATCCTACCATTCTATACCATACATTATTACGAAGTTAATTCTCCTTTCAGAAGACTCAATACTATACAGTACTCTTAAATGTTTCATTCCACCAGTGACCAAATTATGAATTAGTGTCTCCTAATCAAATATCTGATTGGGCATGATCTTTCACTATCTTGGGGTAGAGTTCTCTTGCTTGAGGGAACACTCGGTCACACTATTCTATCTTATATCATTTCCTCTTGTTTTTTTTTAAAGTTTTATTGGTTTATATATGAAATATTCATTTTGACGTTGTTACTGTTCTTAAAATGTTTGATATTAATTGTTAATTACTTTTCTTGTTTCTTTATTTCCTTTCCCCACTGGGCTATTTTCCCTGTTGGAGCCCTCAGGCATGCTACTTTTCCAACTAGGGTTGTACCTTAGCAAGTAGTAATAATAATAAATAATAATAATAATAATAATAATAATAATAATGTTTTTTTTTTTGTCTCTTTCCAAAGTTTGTCTTTCTTGTTTATTCAAAGGTCAGTTTTGTGTGGGTTTCTTTCCATTTCCTTTCACATTTGTGATGGTTATGTCTCCTGATTTCACCCATAGTTAACACGTCCTTGTGATTACCTTCCCTTCCCTGTTACACTTTAAGGGTTTTCCTTGAAAAATTATATGACGTTAAAAAATTTTAATTGTAATATGATTTTCTTGCGTTGTTAGAGATCACCTATTTGCGAATGATTTAGCAAACACACTTCAAAATTATCCAAAATTCTACTTTCCATTAAACCCGGTACTTTGATTAGGCCTATTATACGAATACCTCTTAACCGCAGATGTAAATGACATTTGATGTCAGGATGCCAGAAAACCCAAAATCAATCAATCTTAGTCGCAGAGTCCTGGAGGTACCGCCGAAGCGTGTTGTCAAATTAAGCTTGCCCTTTTACAAGCAAAGCCCCTCTCAATTTGCAGCCCATATTCTCGATTCCATAAAAAAAGAGTTGATACTGTCTAAGGTTAATCAATCGGCAGTTCATATTTGAGATTCCGTAGCTATGTTCACACTTCGAGAGTTAATTGGTGTGGTCAAGTACCTCTGTGTTTACGTATCAACCCTAATTTGTCAGTGCGGGAGTTAAACGAGGGCCGAAGATTTCGACTTTCTTTACAAGTCCACCGAGACTCTAGATGGTCCAGTAACTAATTAGTCGAAATAACCTGACAGAGGAATAGTTGGTGTATCAGCTTTCCACCAAAGAGCCCTTGCTGGCATATGGGTAATCCAATAAAGTGAGAACATCAATCTAAGAGTAATTTAGTGGTAGGAGCATATTAGATTTGAGGGATTTGATATATTGATAATCAGAATGGTAGCCTCTCTCTCTCTCTCTCTCTCTCTCTCTCTCTCTCTCTCTCTCTCAGTGATCGTTTGGTAGTCAATGCCAATACCAAAAGCATAGTTGTGATGGTGTATTTTCACCATTGCGCAGGACATTGGAATCGGCCACTCTACTGTACTGAATATCCGCGGGGGGGGGGGGGGGGGAAGAATGAGTAAAACTGAAAGGTGGAAACAAATTTGGAAGGTAGAAATATGGCTGAAGTTGACAGATAATGTTCTCATTTGAAACATTGAAGAGAAACGGTAGAATCTGGTTAGTTTGTATGAGTCTTATCTCTTTTAAAAAAGGAATTTAAATGGGATTGTGGTAATCGAGAAGAACGTAAATAGAGACAAATCTATAAACTGGTGACGAGTTTAAAACAACTGTAGGCCTCTAGCCAGATAAGATTTCTTATCTACACAAAGGAGTTACGTCAGGCGGGGAAGATATGAGATGAACTGTAGGGTTTTTTTTTTTTTTTTAAGATTAACCAATGAAGATGCTGACTACAGCATCTTCGTACGAATGCGAAAATATTCTGTTGGCTTTCGGGAATCGTTGTGACCCATTTTCGTATTCTTTAAAGTCTATTACAGATTTCTGTTTATTTTAATTTGGATGGATTTTCATGAGCCACGATTTTTAAAAGTATAGTGAAAATGATTTGTGTTAACGTTGAAAATTTACCCTAAAAGGAAGGCTTTTGATTTAAGCAAGTTAGCTTCAAGTAGTTTATCATTGTCCCTATCATCATCATTATTAATAATCGATATGGTTACAATCACCTTTATCGTAATTATCCTCCTCATCATGAAAGTCTGATACTTATTCATTAGCAAGATGTGTACAATGTCTTATTTTCGTAGCGAAAATGTTTATAAAGGGAAAATACTTTGAGGTAATTATCTATTTCACGACTTATTTTACTGGAATATAAGTAAAAACTTAAGATTGTGTAATTAGAATTATCGCGCATGCGTAAAAAAGGCAATTTTATTATCGAGAAAAAGACGCAATTTTATCGAGAGAAGTTAAGGAGCAACTTCATCACAAGGAATATATATATATATATATATATATATATATATATATATATATATATATATATATATATATACATATATATATATATATATATATATATATATATATATATATATATATATATATATATATATGTATATGTATATTTAATTCTTATGACACACCAGTGCAAAGAAATACGAGGAACTCCCACCTCAAACCATTTACTACAGAATGAATAATCCACGGCCCATTTGCACCTGTTAACAAAACATTCACTGGTACTTATAAATTACCCCTGGGTAACAAAACATACATTTAACTGCATTGCCATCTGCAATACAGCTGTATAAGTAAAAGCTGGGGAACGTATTAAACTTTCACCTGACCGAAATTCCTTTTCTAAAATAATTCTCCGTATCATGTTTGATGTGACAGGGATTGGAAGGCCATTTAAAAACTCCGCTTGTTTTAAACATTTAGGGAAATGTCCCTTTTCCTCTCTTGTCTTTCTCGTGGGGGGTAAATATTGAAGAAGTTGCAGGTCTCGGGAGTTTTAAACGAGTTTATTTAAGCTGTCTTCTCATCGCTTTTCAATTATTCGCCAGTTTTGGTAAATCGAGACACACGACGCAACTGTTGAATTGTGTGTGTGTGTGTTTTTTTTTTTTTTTTTTTTTTTTTTTTTTTTTTTTTTTTTTGTACGATAATCTATAGCTGTCAGAGATTGATTGTGTCTGTAATTGATTGCTTGTGATAACAATAAATTGTCCGTGGATTTTATATATTGTTTGGGGTTTTAATAAATTGCTATTATTAGTTTGTTCGATTTTTATCGCAAATTGGGGGTATGAAAGATCGTCTGGAACTCTTAAGTAAGATTATTTGTCCGTAATAATTTACCTGTAGCTGTTACAGGTCGTTTTCTGTTTTGATTTAATTTCATGGTTGTTATAGATTGGTTGTGGTTATTAACACGTAAAGGGGAATGTGCTATGTTACATCTTATTCTGTTTTGTGTTGACTTTTCGAGTTTTCATTTTTCTGCGTAAAAGCGGTGTGGCGATTAGGAGAGAGAGAGAGAGAGAGAGAGAGAGAGAGAGAGAGAGAGAGAGAGAGAGAGAGAGAGAGAGAGAGAGGACGTGTTAAAATAAATTTTCTTGATATAAAGAAAGCTACTAAATGTGCCATTACTTTAGATAAATTCATTGATATAAAGAAAGATACGGATGAGAGAGAGAGAGAGAGAGAGAGAGAGAGAGAGAGAGAGAGAGAGAGAGAGGAGAGAGAGAGAGAGAGAGAGAGAGACGTGTTAAAATAAATTTTCTTGATATAAAGAAAGCTACTAAATGTGCCATTACTTTGAATAAATTCCTTGATATAAAGAAAGATACGGATGAGAGAGAGAGAGAGAGAGAGAGAGAGAGAGAGAGAGAGAGAGAGAGAGAGAGAGAGAGAGAGAGAGAGTAATAGGACTCGTTGAAATAAATTTCCTTGATATACAGAAAGCTACGAAATAGTCATTACTTCAAATAAATTCCTTGATATACTGTCAAATAAGATACGGGATATGAGAGAGAGAGAGAGAGAGAGAGAGAGAGAGAGAGAGAGAGAGAGTAATGGGACTCGTTGAAATAAATTTCCTTGTTATACAGAAAGCTACGAAATAGTCATTACTTTAAATAAATTCCTTGATATACTGTAAAATAAGATACGGGATTTGAGAGAGAGAGAGAGAGAGAGAGAGAGAGAGAGAGAGAGAGAGAGAGAGAGAGAGAGAGAGAGAGAGAGAGAGGAATTCTTTTTTATTATCCTTTTCGTGGCTGGAGAAACAAGAAATGTTGAGGGATATGATCGCCCATCGGAACAGCGCTGTGGCCGTGTCATCTCCCGAGCTGTGGTCTCCCCGCCCTGAATTATCCAAAGGCTCCTCCTGCCACCTGTTATCAAACCCCCCACCCCCAAGCCCCCCCATTTGTCGACATGGGTCCTTGACGAAATAGTCTGCCGGCCTATTCCTCAATTATTCCTTGCCTTTTCTTGTCAATGTAGTTGCTGCTTTTTTTTTCCAATAGACCATTTTTTTTCTACTGCTAGCAGGTGATCATTGCTGTCTACTTTTCTGACTTTTTTTTTTTTTTTTGGTTTATTTTTTCACCCTATGCTCTTATTCCTATTTTTAAAGTCTCTCATTTCCCGATTTTTATTTTTATTATTCGAGGGAGGAAAAATGACCTTTTTTCGTACATTAATTTCCCAAGGTCTTTGTCGAATATTACCGGATCTGAAGTAATATAAAAGTATAGAAAGTAGCTTTTCAACTTTTGCAGCTTTTCCATTCCAAAGTGTGTTAATTTTATTTTGACGTTTCTGGTTACTCTTGACATTTATTTACCAGTTATCTCTCTGGAAGTCGAAGTATTCTTTTTTATCTAACTTCCATTACCGCTCAAACTGCTAATCTTTTCTGTATATATTCAGTTAAAGTGAGAGGCTGCATATTTCGCATCGTTGGGACATCTACTTAACAGGCGAAAAGTCGTAAATCATATTGTGGAGGTGTTATTACTCTGTGACCAGTTAATCTATGCTAGTTAATCACTTGAACGACTAAGCTTAGTTAGGCAACTTTGTGCATTAACGAACATACGGATGAATGTGGATATTAATGTATGAAAGGGATTTTCTGATTTTGGTGTTACGAAGATTGTTCATTTAGTTTACTTACTTTACTTTACTGTTTTCCTGGTCCTGTCATACACGGAAACTCTCTGCCCTGTAGGTCGTTCAAGATTTATTTGATGTATATTTAAAGTATCTCGTCAATTAAATATTTTGGTTAGAGATCTCTTGCTTGAGGGTACACTCGGGCACACTATTCTATCTTGTTTCTCTTCCTCTTGTTATTTTGAAAATCTTTATCCTCTTGTTATTTTCAAGTTTTTTTTTATAATTTAAATATGAAAGATTTATTTTACTGTTATTATTGTTCTTGAACTTCTCTTGTAGTTTTTCCTTATTTCCTTTCCTCACTGGGGTATTTTCCCTGTTGGGGCCCTTGGGCTTATAGCTTCCAGCTTTTCCAACTAGGGTTGTTGCTTAGCAAGTAATAATAATAATAATAATAATACTAATAATAAGAAGAAGAAGAATTAATAGTTAATAACAATTAATAATCAATAATAATCAATAATAATTAATGATAATTAATAATAATTAATAACAATTAATAATAATAATAATAATGATGATGATGATGATAATTAATAATAATAATAGCAATTAAATATTTTGGTTAGAGATCTCTTGCTTGAGGGTACACTCGGGCACACTATTCTATCTTGTTTCTCTTCCTCTTGTTATTTTGAAAATCTTTATCCTCTTGTTATTTTCAAGTTTTTTTTTATAATTTAAATATGAAAGATTTATTTTACTGTTATTATTGTTCTTGAACTTCTCTTGTAGTTTTTCCTTATTTCCTTTCCTCACTGGGGTATTTTCCCTGTTGGGGCCCTTGGGCTTATAGCTTCCAGCTTTTCCAACTAGGGTTGTTGCTTAGCAAGTAATAATAATAATAATAATAATAATAATAATAATAATAATAATAATAATAATAAGAAGAAGAATTAATAGTTAATAACAATTAATAATCAATAATAATCAATAATAATTAATGATAATTAATAATAATTAATAACAATTAATAATAATAATAATAATGATGATGATGATGATAATTAATAATAATAATAGCAATAGCATTTAGAAAACAAAAGTCTTCAGCTTCTTGAAAGTCTTGATGTCTTCAGTCTTTCGAATGTTTAGTTGGAGCTTGTTGTAATAGTCTTAGGGCCACATATTTGAACTACTTGTGACTTTTTTACGTATTATGTTCGCCACAATTTTCCACTTTTCATTGTGAATTTTGAAGGTTCTGAAATGGTTTAGAATTTTGTCAGTTTACGAAGATTTTCCACAACTTGTCCCACACTGTTGTGATTATCTACTTATTTTTCGTCTTTTGACACCTTATTTTCCCCCCTCCCCTTTTATCCGAACTTTAGACACCGATAAAAGTATAACAGCTAATTCACCAATTTCTTCGTGATTTGTTTATTTTCTTAAAATAATTGTGACCAATATTAATTCCTTTTTTTTTTTTAATAAATTTCAACTTATTTTTCTCGTATTGTATTCAGAAGGAATATTAATGTTATCTCTATTCGTTTTTTTATAATTACCCTTGTTATTGTTGATGGATTTTGTGTTGTTGTTTATCCTCATTCCAAAGATTTAACAACGACGACAATGAAAATAACCATAACGATGACGCTGATTTTTTTTTTTTTCATCACAGTCTACAGAGACTGGTGTTTTATAAATTTGGGGTTCCGAGTTACATTCAGCTCCCCCAGGAAGCCATCACAGTCCTCACTATATGTGCCGTTTTAAGTAGCACGCTCTTCTGCACAAATCCTAGTGCTGTATCGGCTCCTACCTTCTCAAAATTCCTTTTCAATGATTTCCGCATGGTTCCTATAGTCAATTTCTTTTAGCGATGCAGATTTGCACCGACTCGCAGCGGTGCCTTTTTAGCTCGGGAAAATTTCCTGATCGCTGATTGGTTGGACGAGATAATTCTAACCAATCAGCGATCAGGAAACTCTTCCGAGCTAAAAGGGCACCGCTGCGAGTCGGTGCAAATCTGCCTCGATAAAAGAAATGGACTATAGTACTCCTTGATTATTGGTACCACTTGCATATTCTATAGCCTTCTCAATTCATTTCATAAGATGTGGTACTTTTTATTTTTTTCTCTCCCCTTCCACTCTTCAGTCCCACGATACTGCGACATATATGAGTGATTTTTTTTTTCGTTGTTTTGTCGACCAGAGCGACGTCTGGCCGATGTGCTTGTATCACCCTGTCGTAGTCCCAGAGTAGTTTAGCCTGATCGGTTTCTACCACAGTTTGTGGTTGATGTTCGTACCGTTTGTTGCTGCATTGCATTTCATATTTCATACAGAGATTATAATTGAGAGCTGTAGCCACCGCATCATGTCGTTTCTTATCTTGATTCTGAACAGGTGCTGAACATTCATTGGCGATTATGTTGATGGTTTCCTCTTTTACTATACATTTCCTGCAATTTGACGGGATGTTAGTTCCATCTATTGCCATTATTATCCCTTCAGTTTCCTTCTTATGTTTTTCTCTCTGTAGCCACTGCCATGTTTCTTCTATGGCCATTTCTTCGGCTATTATTATTATTATTATTATTATTATTATTATTATTATTATTATTATTATTATTATTATTATTATTATTATTATTATTATTATTATTACTCGAATAAGAAATTGTAGGACGTTCAGTAATACAATCCATGACATTTTTTTTCTACTTTTTATTCCAATGAAGCTTTCGGGTACATTCCTTGACCCATCATCAGCTGCAAAAAAAATTTTTTTTTTTTTACGTTAACAGATATTTATAATATTCATATACATTGTTAACGTAAAAAAAAAGAAAAAAAAGAAAAAAAAAAAGAATTTTTGCAGCTGATGATGGGTTAAGGAATGTACCCGAAAGCTTCATTGGAATAAAAAGTAGAAAAAAAAATGTCATGGATATTATTGTTATTATTGTTGTTTTTGTTTTTATTTATTGATTATTATTATTATTACTATCATTGTTATTATCATTTTTTTTATTATTATTATTATTATTATTATTATTATTATTATTATTATATAGATGTTAATGTGAGAACCCTTAATTCACTCACTCACGTTGAATAGTCAGTCATATTACCTTAACTTCCCCCTTCCCCTACCCCTACCCATGCTATTTCCCTCTCTTCCCCTCCATTCCCTTTTACTTCATCCCACCTCCCCCTCTCCCCGCCCACCCCGACTTTTCATCCCTACCATTTACGCCGTTTAGGATGTTATTCCACTCCACTATCCTGTCTCTTATCTTATGGAAGTTGAGCGTAATCGGTTTGTTTTTATAAGGAGAAAACTTGCGAACAGAAGCCTTATCATATCGGTAATAACCTGACGTGTTCCCGAATACTATACACCTTATCAGACAAATATGAATGATTAAAATTTCTCGTGTTATTGCCTCTTGCGAGAAGAATACAATTACGTAAGGAATATAATCAGTAGAACTTCAAAAGTACAAAG
>NC_090727.1:142801081-142938581 GCF_036898095.1 Palaemon carinicauda | reverse complement strand
TCTCCGGTAACTATGAGACCTCCGTCCTTTTTCTAAGTCTTTGCCTCTTTTTAAATTACATTTTTTTATCCATTCATTTGTGTGGTGAATTTTTTAACTTCCCTCTTTATAAAACTCTCCATTCCATTGGCCGTTGTCCAATTAACTAAAGTGTTAATTTCTCTCTCTCTCTCTCTCTCTCTCTCTCTCTCTCTCTCTCTCTCTCTCTCTCTCTCTCTCTCTCTCTCTCTCTCTCTGTATGAGGGACTTATTACAAAAATAGATTAATTTGTGGGAATTTGTTACTGAAAAAATTAACTTCTCTGGAGCTACAATGACTGTATTAAAGTAACTACATATTGGTCTGAAAGTTTCTGTCAATTCTTTCATTTATTGTCTTTATTTACTTTAATCTGGGTTTTGATACGTTGTCTTGTTGATTGATTAAAACCTTTGTTTTGATCATGCATGCACTTGCTTCAGTAACTTCATGCCAGAGTTCTGGACATCTTATAAGGACATGACCTTGTACATTTGATTCAGAGAAGATATTTCTTTTTGTACAATCCTTAAATATCTTTTGAGGTTCCCAAGAGTTTTTATAAAACCTTTGGAATTTGTTATAAGCATTTATGAAATGTTTGTTTCAAAAGCTGATTATAAGAGAAGGACTTGTACATCAAAGCATTTAGGGGTTTCTTCCCGTTCAAATAGGTAGCGTCCTTGACCGGTGAACGCCAGACTGGGGTTCGAGTCCCGCTCAAACTCGTTAGTTTCTTTGGTCGCTGCAACCTCACCATCCTTGTAAGCTAAGGATAGGGGGTTTGGGGAAGCATATAGATCTATATGTTGTCATCAGCAGCCATTGCTTGGCCCTCCTTGGTCCTAGCTTGGGTGGAGATGGGGCTTGGGCGCTGATCATATGTATATATGGTCAGTCTCTAGAGCATTTCCCTGCTCGATAGGGCAATATCACTTCTTTGCCCCTGCTATTCATGAGCGGCCTTTAAACCCTCGTTGTCCAGTTTGTTACATCAGTACCTGTATGTTGTATTCGATGTAATTTTCATCTAACCTATTTATTTTTCCCATCTTAGCAAGAGCAGGAAACAGTCAGAAACTAGAGGGACACTCAGTAAAGCACAGACCTCCCCCGTGACAGCTTATTTCTTGACCTTTTGCTCGACCTTTTACCTTAACATGTATTAATTGGCGTGGATTTTCATACACTCATATATGAACTAAGTTTGAAGTCTCCGTGAAAACGATGTCCAAACTTATGGCCGATTACGTGAATTGGATATTTTGCTTGACCTTGACCTTTAACTTCGACCTTCCAAAATTCAAACATTTTCAGCTTTTTACATAACCGCTAATCCCTGCAAGTTTTATTACTCTACGATTCAAATTGTAGCCAGGAAACTGCTCTCAAAGAAACTTAAATAAACACACAAACAAGCCGTAAAACATAACTTCCAACTTCGCTAGCGGAGATTATTATATTTTCTTTTGTAGGTAAGAGGACGTCAAAGGGATGCTGTAAGTAGGATAGAAGGTGACAGCAAAAAAAAAAAAAAAAAAAAAAAAAAAAAAATCAAAGAAATAAAAGAAAAGTGAATTGTATAGGATTCCTCCTTTTATTTCGTAAGCATTTAAATGATATTGCTGTGTAAGGCAGGAGTGAAAGACTATTAGATATGTTGTATTTCGGGTTATTAAAAGCTACAGGTGATTTTTAATGCAATCTTTGCGCGATAAAAGGCACATATTATTCCCATGGATTTTGAATGTATTGCAAATATCTTAAAATGCTAGCTGTTCTGCAAACATTGAAATTATATTTGCCGAGTTTTATTACAGATGTTTGGAAAAAACTAAAGCATGTCGTCTTAGAGCCAATGTTGACTGTGCAAACTGCAAGTATAATATCTAGTTACAAGATGCTACAGTACTTAGGGTAAGCTAAATTATAGGAACCGTTTTGCATTATGAAAAAAAAAAATGTATTTGTATTTGTACATTCTTGCTTTTATATATACTATAGGAGCAATAACACAACATTAAATGAAGCCAAGGGCATTGGTGATATTTTTTAATGTTGCCAACTCTATTTTTACAAACATGGTAATTTTTATAATAGCCATTTGCATATTTGCTAATTACGACTCGCGAATGCCGTATAATGTGGGCAACCTCCATATGTGAGCCTCAGTGGTTGGTGTGTGGAGTCTAGGATCCTAAGTAGCTCTATTGCTTCAATTTCACTTAGAGCACAGTTTCAAATAATTGATAAGAACGCGGAAGTTTGAGCGCAAATGATGCCTTGATCTGTTGTTGATTTGTATTATTTATAAACTTACATTAGATTCCCAAGCTTTTTTTCAATTTTATTTACATAATAAATTTATGAATATGAATACTTTTTTATTCGGTGGCATTAAGATCGGTGGAAAATGACAATTGCAGACAATAATAACTCAAAATTTCTAAATGAGTTCATGCTGTCTGCCATCTAGTAACTCTCACGCATCAGATGATTACGGTAAGAAGAGAAAAGTATAAACCCTCGTATTTGAGACTTATAATACGTAAATTGATTTAAAGCGGTGAAAATTTATTATTCTAACGCTAAATTTAAGTACTGACTACCATTTATGATATGCAATGATGTATGATATAATTAAATCGAATAAATTATCTAAGGAATGAACTTAGTTGTCTTGAAATCATTTAACATGTTCCCCCGTTTGTTTTCGTTTAGAATATCAAGGAGGAGCCAAACATCATGGCTCTTTACTTTGCGCGGCTATTTTCATCGGGGTTGAGCCTGACGAGGACGATCTTGAGACCTAATGTCAATTCGTGGTAAGTCCAATCGTTAATTTTAATTAATATTAATTATTCACATTGTATTTCGTTGTCATAAAATAAAGGGAAAGGTTATACAAGTGAGTGCAGATGATGGGTTACATTATGTTGAGACCGTGTAAGTATTTTGTTTATATTCCAGCATTGCATGTTATTATGTTTGATGAAAATAGGAATATCTATTATATGGTAAGTAATGATTATTAGGAGTAAAGCTCGTATGCTGTCTTTAGCTTTTGCTGCCGGTTAAGTACGTTTTAATCGTATGACACATTTTATAACTGGGTGTACGCCTGAGGTAGTAAGCTGGCCGTGTATCTCTATTATTATCACCCATGCTAATTCTAGGGTTTTGTAGGGATAACAGGGCTGTGGTGGCCTATGTGATAACAACCCTGACTGGTGAACGCCAGACTGGGGTTTGAGTCCCTCTCAAACTTGATAGTTTCTTTGGTCGCTGCAACCTCACCATCTTTGTGAGCTAAGGATGGAGGGTTTGGGGGAGCCGGAGCCTTTGTATAATAGCGGCCAGTTCCTCATGCGTTAAAAATGGACCTAAACTTTCCCCCCTAACCTAACCTACAAGCAGTTTCTTTACCTACATACCTAACGGGGGCTAACACCCCCTGCAACCCCCCTTACACTGCCATATTCTAAGTTAGCCATAATAATACATACAGGTGGCCACTATCATCATACACCCCGGGGGAGCCTATAGGTTCATCTGCCGAGTCATCGGCAGCCCTTGCCTGGCCCTCCTTGGTCCTAGCTTGGGTGGATAGAGGGTTTGGGTGCTGATCATATGTATATATGGTCAGTCTCATGGTCACTGGCCTGCTTGATATGGCAGTGTCACTATCCCTTGCCTCTGCCGTTTTTGAGCTGCCTTTAAACCTTTTAAACTCTAAGCCCTTACCAATTCGCCACATATATTGTTGTCAAATCACTGTTCCACCATAGACTATCAAATATTGTTTGGGGTGTATGTAGTTGGCCGGGACAGGTGTAAATTTTATGGTACGTGTGTAGATTGTCGGGTTACCAGGTCTACATAGAAAAGGAGAATCCCTCCTATCGTCGTCATCCATATCTTATTGTATCTATAGTTATGTAGGTTAATGAACTGCCATTAATTGTTCATTTGCCGTGGCTCATTACGCTCGCAGTTAAACATGATTTTATTGCTCTTGTTTTGACAAGTGGTACATATTGCGCTATGCGCGTTAGCTGAGTGGGTGAGTTATTTTGGTGGGCAAAAAGTTGGTGACCCAATATTATACACACTTCCCAATCATAATTATTGCTTGTCAAATCAGTTTACTTTAGGGGGAACATATTGTTTATCAATGTCTGAAAGATGATGATATGAAGCTAGTTTTATGCCTTACGGAGTATGATTTAGCATTACCTTGCCAGGAGTGAAGCTGAATGGGAAATAAACACATGTTAAGACTTAGTCTTAGATTAAGCTAAGGGTACGGTAGTCTAACCTGTAGGTAAGGCTAGGTGGCAAACCTTAGGTTAGGTAGTGTTCTTGTGTTTACTTTTGTAATTTTAAAACGGTAATTGTGTAGGAGACTTCCGCGCTCGATTTAAAAGTTTCTAAAAGTAGAAAACGAAAGAAAACAGTAAATTAGAGCTACAGTTACCTTGAAACTGTGAGATAATCCTCCTACAACCACCTAACTCTTACACAGAAAATGTAAGCATAAACCTACTACTACAATTATGGGGGACCCCAGTGGGAAGCGGGGTTTTTGGGTGGGGGGAGGAGGAGAAAACTGATTTTTCGGGGCACTACCGAACCTAATACAACTACCTACCCTACCCTGGGGGCCATGTACCCCTACCTAGGCCTACCGGGGGGGGGGCTCCGCCCCCCCCTGCGACCCCCCCTTAAGGCCACAGTAATTTTCAGGGCACCACCGAACCTAAGACACCCACCTAACCTAGCCTATGGGGCCCTGTACCCCTACCTAGGCCTACCGGGGGGGGGGCTCCGCCCCCCTTGCGACCCTCCCCTCCTTGCGACCCCCCCCTTAAGGCCACATTGAGTTTCAGTTTAAACGAAACAAATTCAAATGAAAACGCCTTTTGCAAAAAAAGGAACACAAACTTCAAATTAGTCTCAATATCTAACTTTGCGTTTCCAAACCATGTACCTTTGAAACAAGACACGAAAAAATTGCACCTCCTCTTCCTTTTCCCACGAGTAACCACACTACGATCACACCGGAATGCTAATTTGTTGTAATCTATACGGCACACATTTTCACAATCAGGGCACTTTTTCTCTGCCAAAATCAAACCATGACGTTGAGCAAATGCAATTAGCAAATCAACTTTCCCTGAATAATGTACACAAAAATCCCCTTAAGAAATAAAGCAATTGTCACAAGTGACACAGTCGGAACGGGATGAAGGTCCTGCTAATTGCTCCATACTTCACGGCAAAATGAGCTTTTCAGTTTGAAGGGAGATCCGAGACGTGCAAAAATATTCCTCCGCGGAACTTCACGTAAACTGTGGTAACTGGTGGAAAAATAGCAGGGATAAGTGAAGTAATAAGTGTCAGCATTGGCTAGATTTGTAAAAACCGCCATGATTGGTTTTCAAACAGTGTGACGTCAAGAAAACACCTGTTATTGGTTAGAATAGCATTGAGAACTAGTCTGCCATACGCAGTAAGGCGGTGAAACAGCTCATTTTAGCCAAGACATCACACAGTAAACAAAAACAAACACTTAGAAAAAATCCAAGTGAAACATAACTATACACACGAATATCTTCGTTAAATAGAAGCTGCTCATATATTGACTATTATATAAGCGTTCTATATGATATAATAGTGAATTGTAGGTGTTTAAATTCTTCAAGATCTTCCGCGGAGCTCTCCTACACATTTACCTTTAAAACTTCTAAAATTTGAGAAATATTGGATTCCCCTCATTATACTTCTCAGAACAGTTCTAAGTACTTATAATAGGCTACACCAGTAACACTTCATATTTTCTTCATTAGGAATATTGTGCTATAGTAATGATTTATCCACATTTTAATTGCTGACATGAATAGGCTACACCAGTAACACTTCATATTTTCTTCATTAGGAATATTGTGCTATAGTAATGATTTATCCACATTTTAATTACTGACTCTGCCCAGCCAGACCAACTACAAAGGCTCCTAATGTTTAACTGTATTTTGGATATTCAGTATGAAACTGTAAATATTTGCTATATATTTTTACCTGCCAAACCTCAAATTCTTTAACCTTAACCAGGCACTATGTGTTCCTACTTATCATAAGGATAAAGTTCCATATATTCTCATTGAATAGTATTCTTACGTATAGCAAACCCTTTGAATAGTTTTTTTACGTATAGCAAATGATTATCATTTTCTGAATTATTCTTAGTTTAGTGCATAATGTATTAAACATTATTGTATTACTGGTATGTGCATGTGCTTTATAATTTAATATAGTAGCCTACAAGTACCTGTACTGTATTGTTACAATTTCTTTACATCAAATCTTCTAATACAGTATTTTATACATTAAATATGCAACATTCTAAGGATATTGAAAATTAGTTAATACGATGAAAATTCAAATACTCTCACTAAAATACGTTTTGCCAAACAAGCTTTCAAGTAGAATGACAACAGTAGTAGAAGTATTTTTTTTTTTTTTTTTTTTTTTTTTTTTTTTTTATAAACATTTTCCCAAATTTTTTCTTGATTAAGTTAATGTGAAAAACAACCTCACAATTATCTAATACTGTACAAATTTTTTTTGCTATGAAAACACATTCCTTGTATCTCTGCAGTCTTGAGGCCTTCCTTGGGCCAGTGAGTTGACTACTGTATACATAAACTCTTTATGAGCCTTACATTTGGCTATATTGCCCAAATTCTATGAATCAAATAAAATAAGATTAAATGGTGACAAAGTGCAAAAACCAACATGCAGCAAATTTATGTACTCTATTTTGATGCTATTTCCATCAAAACATAGTGTAATGTATAAGTTAGTCTTTAACTAAATTGTAGCCAATTGTAGTGCTACAGTAAATAGTTTTGTTGTTTCAGGCATAACATGACCATTTTGAGTTGATTTCCTCTTAAGTATTTTTTACTATCAGCTGTGATATCTTTCCGCAATTGACAGTGTCCCTTGGTGAGGTAATGCTATCTAGCCATAGAACACCCTTCCATTTTTGTGATTATAGGATTCTTCAATTCTGTGCCAACACTGAATTTACTATTATTATTATTACTACTAGCTAAGCTACAACACTAGTTGGAAAAGCAAGATGCTTTAAGCCCAAGGGCTCCAACAGGGAAAAATAGCTTAGTGAGGAAAGGAAATAAACGATATAAGAAGTAATTAACAATTAAAATAAACTTTTAAAAACATTAATAACATTAAAACAGGTATTTCGTATATAAACTATTAAAAGACTTGTCACCCTGTTCAACATAAGAATATTTACTGCAAAGAAGTTTTAAGTTTGTGCTGCTTTGTGGTGTTTCATTTTGAAATGAAATGTTCAAGTAATTGATATCATTTTTAAAGTGACATAAATATAGAAATTACTGAAGTCTCCAAAGTTACTTCAAATTTGGAAGGTGACAGTGTCATATTGCACATGAGTTATAGGTTTAGGGTGCCAAGGGATATGGCATAAAGTCAGGTTAGAGAAAAGGGGGTGGGGTCATGTGGCTATGCTCTAAGTAAAGAGGTCCTGCCTTGGTAAGTTAGGTGAATTTGGTAAGCCTGCAATGCATCCCTGTGTTTTGCCTGTTTTGTTTCTTCCCACCCAAATATCATGTTTCCCATGAAAGCACATGAACATGTATTTTTCCAATGGTTTTTGATGTGAATTATGCATTAATTTGTCAGAGTATGATGTACTACGGTTTTTTTTTATGGCTTTCCAACCCAAAAACCCTGGCCCGCAGAGAGTAAGTGCCATCAGCGCACTACAATGTTTTCTCTCTGTTGCACTCGGGTGCCGAATTGCCTGGTAGACTCCAATACTGGGCTATATAACCCAAATTTGTGAATCCAATCCAAAAACCCTAGTTTTATAATACATCCCTATAATTATTTATATATAGATGGGTGGGGAAACAGAAGTGATTTTGCCCTAACACAAATGGTCAGAATTGCATAAAACGCAAGAAAACCAGTTCGCCGAATAGGTACAGTAGTTTATTTATGTATTAGACGAGGAATTAAAGTATAGTACTATTGACTTTTGTTTTGCCACTTAATCAGGCTATATTTATTCCTACTTTAGTGATATCAGAAGTGCAAAAATGCCATAGACTATACTATCAATAAGTTGAGGATTTTCTAGTTTTGCTACTTTTCTTTTATGACATCTGTGATTTGGGTCCAAAGTTTCTCATTTTGCCCATGTTATAAAATTATTGTGTTCGAGAGAAAGCTCCTCTTTATGAAGTGAAGCAGGGTTTTTCTTGGCGGCTATATTGTGATTTTAACAATTTCGACCTTCATTTTCCATCCAAATGTGATAATTTTGCTGCTTCAGATTTTTACCTTTTAGTGAGTAGGAAATCCAAGTCGAAAAATGTCAACATTTCGAGGTAAACAATAGGGAGAGGGCATAAGGGGGTTTATTTTGGGTACTCCTCTATGCCCTACCCTAAATGAAAACCACATTACTGTTACTGTAGTCTCTGGTTGATTGGACTCCCAGTCTTTTTTTATTATTGTTGCGCCTAAAAAACAGTATTAGTATTGGACGGTTTGTGTTTGTTTACTTTTTTTGGATTTTGGTCAGTTGACTTATTTTCTTAAATTTGTAGTGTTCATTTCGATGTTTTGTCAACCTTAGTACTTTAGTAACATAGCTTAGGTACGGCAGGCTACTGATGTCCTGTATAGCCTACCGCACTAGAGATTTCCCAAATCTAACCTGCAGATTTTGAGCATAGGTCTAGGCTAATCCTAGCCCTGTGACACTTCATTCATTGTTTTTATTTTCACCAGCTGTGATGTCTAAGGAAACTAGTAATACCTTTAGTATTATTGTTGAAGTTTTTGTAATTTATATAGGAGATATTTATTTTAATACTCTTTTAGGAATAGTTTAGTTTTCCTTGTTTCCTTTCCTCACTGGACTATTTTCCCTCTTGGAGCCCCTGGGCTTATAGCATCTTACTTTTCCAACTAGGGTTGTAGCTTAGGAAGTAATAATAATAATAGCTGAATCTAAGAATAAAAAGTGAGCCATTAGTTTCTTTCATTAAGTGGTACAGCTGAGATGCCTATATTAGTTATCTATATATATTCTAGTTCCTTTAAGCTCTGTTGCCATCTCTAGAACATTTAGTTTGTAATGGTGGCCATTTTTAATTACTGTACTTTTATAAAGAAAACCTTCGCCATGTCACTGTTCACCTATCACCCCCTCGGTACATCGCAAATTTACTAATATTCGTAAATCAATATCGTGGACTCCTTTTCATAAAGCTGGTTTCTTTGGGCAGATAAGTTTTATATTTTTCGTATTTTTAATATTTTTTCATTTGAGATAATCATTTTTGGGCTTTTAAAAGATAAGATTTATAGATTTAGAAATATGGAAAATAGAAATAATGAAAAAAATCCAGAAGATTTCTGTGTAGTATCTATTTCGTGGTTTTTCAGTTATAGCATGGGAACCGTAGAGCATAACACCCTTGATGTATTACAGTATATTGGGACCTTGTACTAGTACTGTAGTCATATTTCCTTATGAGCCCCTTAGACACTGATGTGAGGGACACTGTAGAAAGGGATTGACACTTAACAGCTTGTCTTCCTGCTATACATTTTCTCTTGAAGGAATCTGTGAACGACATGGCTATCACCTTTGAATTCAGTGGGAGTGTGGCCTTGCGCTCGTAAAGGAGTTAGCCCTCAAATGTTTATGCATGCGCGCTGTCATGTTGACACTCCCATGAGTTCTCCCTGGGGTGCAAACCACAGAGTTTCCTTTACTGTTCAAGCGCAACCTCGCCTCTTCAGTTTCCCTCTTGTGGGAGCTTGCATTCGCCTTCTAGTAAGACAAAAAACTTAGTTCTACATGTGCCAGTGCGTTTTGCGAGGCAAGAGATAACGTCCTAGGAACATTCCTTCCCTAAAGATACATATCAATATACGGTACAGTTGCTTACACACTTTCCTTCACAATCGCTATTGCTTTTGTGAGAGAAAAGGAAAAGATGAAAATTAGAGCCATTCCATCAGAATAGATATTGGTTCATCGGAACAGATATTGGTATACTTTTTTCCAACAATCCCTTGACTTAATACATGAAGACGATATGTACCAAAAGAAGAGGAACGTAGCAAGAGAAGAGGAACGTAGCAAGAGAAGAGGAACGTAGAGAATGTATGTCGCAAGAGGAGAAGTACTTTCCATGAGGAGAGCCACCTACTAATATTGTACCCAGTGCTAAGAAGTTTGTGATGCAAGTGGTCGCACGCCTGTTTCTAGCACTATGCTTGTATGAGATAGATCTCAAGTTTTCTTAATTGGGAGACAAGGCCTCCACCAATCCAAGTAAATTGGGTAACTAGCATGTCTCGCTTCGCATATAAAAGTCCTACACATGTCAGATATACAGTATAAGTATCTCTCCTATCCTCTTAATGATGGGAAAGATGGATAGAATGTAGAACCCATTACATTTAATTGGCAATTCATAGTTACATCAGATCCTTCTGAAGATGTAGGAGTTTCCTCGACAGTTTGTCCTGAGATAGAAACCTATCCTAACTTATGACAATCTATTCTTAAGTGTTGGGAGGTGATAGGAGTCTTGGAAATTTAAACCAGAGTCCCTTAAGTTTTAATTTTAAATATTTAACTTAGCCGGTGAATATATAGCTGCAACTCTGTTGCTCGACAGACAAAAACTGTACAAAAAAACTCGCCAGCGATCGCTATACAGGTTGCGGGTGTGCCCATCAGCGCCATCTGTCGGCCAGATACCAAGCTCTATGTAAACAAAGACTCAATTTTTCTCTCTGTCGACGTGTCGACAAGACGTACTTTACTCGCTGTTGCTAACTGGAGTTTTTCACATCATAATTGGTGAAGTACTATATTCTGGTTTTGAGCTTTCGCTGTGCAGGGTTTTTCTTCAAATAAATCCTTGAACTCTTTTTTGTATCGGATTCTTTGTTGATGACTTAGATCGTTTTTTTGGAATTTTCCCTTGACCAATTCAAAATGGCTGACCCTTCACAAGTTCCCAAATTTAGAAAATGCAATGCTAGGGACTGTTCTAGGCGTCTTCCGAAGGCTTCTATCGACCCTCACACTGTTTGTTCCAATTGTCGGGGTAAAACCTGTCAATTGGAAGATCGGTGTGAGGAGTGCGTGGGCCTTTCGGAATTCGATTTTATCGAATTTGAAAAGTACACACGCAGGCTAGAGAGAGATAGAATTAGGAGAAGTTCTTCTAGGTCTATTGATGTTTCCTCTCCTCATGCCCCACAACCTATTCCTTCCCCTGTAGTGGTTGTTCCTAACCCCCCTCCTAGCACTCAGGAACCTTCGATGGCTGACATGATGCGTGCCATCCATGCCCTGGGGGAGAGAGTTGAGTCCCTTGCAAGTGACCGCAATCAACTCATGGCGGATGTTAAGGAGCTTAAGTGCCAAAGTGCAGTGGGAAGTGATAAAGTGCCAAGTGATAGTGTTGTGAACAGTGTTGCGCTTGAGGGTTCGTCTGTTCGTGCCTGTCGTCCTCCTAGTCCGGGACCTCTTGCAAGCTCCCAAGTCCAGGGGAGAAGCAATGTCGCACGACGCATGGGTTCGAGAGGCTTTAATCAGCGAACAGACGTTCCCTCCATGGTATCAGGCGTATCTCCCCAAGATCGCCCCTACCTACGTAAGACGAGAGAGCCCATTTATACCTCGTCGTCTGAAGGTGTTTCTCGTAAGAAACTTTGGACCAAGGTCTCACGACCTTTAAAACGTAAATCGGTCCCTTCAGGACAAGTCCAACGTCCCGGTTGTAGCCACTGGGTCAGTTCGGACTCGGTGCCGTCATCTGATGACTGCTCACCGCCTAAGAGAGGCAAAGCGGTACCGCTTCAGTCACTAACACCGTCTGTCGCCGCACCTGCTCCCGTAGACCCTAAATGGGCTTTGCTGCAAGACATGCAGTCCAAGCTTACGTCTTTGATGCAGGACTTTCATGCGGAGAAGGTTGCTGCCGTACCTTCTAGCCAACAACCTTCCAAGCGATCGGTTGTGCGTCCTGTTGACGCTGAGGTAACCTTCTTGCGTCTACCAGTTGAGGTGGTTCCTCCACCGATGCGATCCAGTGTGGGTTGCCAGCCGCACGTTGACGTTAAGCGACGCACGGAGGCGGTTGTTGACGTTCAGGACGTTCAACAACCATCAGAGGTGACTTGTTTTGACGCGGTGCGTCAACCTCCGCAACCCGTTGTGGTTTCCACTGCTCAACCCAGTCGGTCTAGACAGTCTCGGGTAGACGCTGTGCGTCCTCGCGCTCCCATGGTTGTTGACAGTTCACAGACTGTGCAGCAGTTCCATGACGTTGCGTCCGGCTCCGTCACGCATGCACCAGTGCGACCGGACTCAGCGAACCAGACGTTGCCCACTCCGTTGCCGTTTCCTCATCAGTTTTCGGATGAGGAACTTTCTGATGATGATGTTGCTGAACAACAAGACGATCAACAATCAGAACTGGACGAGCCTAAGTCAACTCAACCATCTTTGGACTTTAGAAAAGTCTTGGCTATTTTCAAAGAGTTGTTTCCTGACCAGTTTGTTTCTGTGGCTCCTCGTTCTCCGCCGTCAGAGTTTGTATTAGGCATTCCTTCTGCCGCACCTGCCTTTACTAGACTCGTCCTCGTACGCTCGTCTAAGAGAGCTTTGCGGCTGATAGGAGACTGGTTAGAGTCCAAGAAGAGTTTAGGGAAGACAGCATTTGCCTTTCCCCCAGCTAAACTCTCTTCTAGATCGAGCGTCTGGTATGCCACGGGAGAAGTTCTCGGCTTGGGAGTTCCTGCCTCTGCCCAGGGCGACTTCTCAAGTCTTGTAGACTCTCCCCGACGCCTTGCCATGAGACGCTCGAAGATTTGTTGGTCATCATCGGACCTGGACCACCTTATGAAAGGGATCTTTAGGGCTTTTGAAGTCTTTAACTTTTTAGACTGGTGCTTAGGAGCCCTGAGCAGGAAAATCTCTTCGACAGATAAAGATCTTTCTTTGCTCATTATGTCCTGCATGGACAAGGCCGTCCGTGATGGGTCCAATGAGCTAGCTGCCTCATTCACGTCCGGAGTCCTGAAAAAGCGAGAGTCTCTCTGCTTGTTCCTGTCTGCTGGAGTTACACCATGCCAGAGATCTGAGCTTCTCTTTGCTCCCCTTTCCAAGTGCCTGTTTCCAGAAGTCTTGATAAAGGAAATTGCTGCTTCGTTAGTGCAGAAGGACACTCACGATCTAGTTGCGTCCTCAGCTCGCAAAGCCCCCCCTTTGCCTTCAGCTTCCGCTAGACCGAGGATAGACACTCCAGCGTCTCGCTTTATTCCGCCCTTTCGTGGCAGAGCCTCCAGCAGAGGAGGTGCTCGTGCCGAAGGGAAGCGAGGGAAGAGGAAAGGATCCAAGTCCTCTAAGGGCAGAGTCTGACTGCCCGCAACTTCAGACAGCAGTGGGAGCCAGACTCAAGAACTTCTGGCAAGCCTGGGAGAGGAGAGGCGCAGATTCACAATCTGTGAAGTTACTCAGAGAGGGGTACAAAATCCCTTTTGTACGCAAACCCCCTCTAGCAACGTCTCCCATCGATCTCTCTCCCAGGTACAGAGAGGAAGAAAAGAGACAAGCCCTGAAACTGGAAGTGTCTCTTTTGCTAGAGAAGGGAGCGGTGGTCAAAGTCTCGGACCTTCAATCACCGGGATTCTACAACCGCCTCTTCCTAGTTTCAAAGAAGACAGGAGGGTGGAGACCGGTGCTAGACGTCAGTGCTCTGAATGTCTTTGTCACAAAGACGAAGTTCTCCATGGAGACCACAAAGTCAGTCTTAGCAGCGGTCAGAAGGGAAGACTGGATGGTCTCCCTAGACCTAAGGGACGCCTACTTCCACGTCCCCATTCACTCAGACTCCCAACCTTTTCTGAGATTCGTTTTCGAAAATGTGGTCTACCAGTTTCGGGCCCTGTGCTTTGGCCTAAGCGCAGCTCCTCTCGTGTTTACGAGGCTGATGAGGAATGTGGCCAAATTCCTCCACTTATCGGACATCCGAGCCTCCCTTTATTTGGACGACTGGCTTCTCAGAGCCTCTTCCAGTCGTCGCTGTCTGAAGGATCTCAAGTGGACTCTAGATCTGACCAAGGAATTGGGACTCCTAGTCAATTTGGAAAAGTCGCAACTGGTCCCATCGCAAACTATTGTGTATTTAGGGATGGAGATTCACAGTCTAGCTTTTCGGGCTTTTCCGTCGGCCCCCAGAATAAGTCAAGCCCTGTTATTCATCCAGAACATGCTGAAGAAGGAACGCTGCTCAGTCAGGCTGTGGATGAGTCTGGTAGGGACGCTGTCATCCCTGGAACAATTTGTGTCACTAGGAAGACTACACCTCCGTCCGCTTCAATACCATCTAGCTTTTCACTGGAAAAAGGACAAGACGCTAGAAGCGGTCTCGATCCCGATTTCCGAAAAGATGAAGTCTTGTCTGACTTGGTGGAAGGACAATATCAACCTAAGAGAGGGTCTTCCCCTGGCTGTTCAGACTCCCAACCACGTTCTCTTCTCGGACGCATCAGACGTGGGCTGGGGCGCGACACTAGACGGTCGGGAATGCTCAGGACTGTGGAACTCGAGTCAGAGGAGCATGCATATCAACTGCAAGGAGCTGTTGGCAGTACATCTGGCCTTGAAAAGCTTCAAGTCTCTCCTTCGAGGCAAAGTGGTGGAAGTAAACTCAGACAACACCACGGCCTTGGCGTACATCTCCAAACAAGGAGGTACCCACTCACTGACGCTGTACAAGATCGCAAGGGACCTGCTCATCTGGTCAAAAGGTCAAGACATCTCCCTAGTAACGAGGTTCATCCAAGGCAACTTGAATGTCATTGCAGATTGTCTCAGTCGGAAAGGGCAAGTAATTCCAACAGAATGGACCCTCCACAAGGATGTGTGCAAGAGACTTTGGGCCACTTGGGGCCAACCAACCATAGATCTCTTTGCAACCTCGTTGACCAAGAGGCTTCCCATCTATTGCTCCCCAGTCCCGGACCCAGCAGCAATACATATAGATGCCTTCCTCCTAGATTGGTCACATCTGGATCTCTACGCATTCCCACCGTTCAAGATTGTCAACAAGGTACTGCAGAAGTTCGCCTCTCACGAAGGGACAAGGTTGACGTTAGTTGCTCCCCTTTGGCCCGCGAGAGAATGGTTCACCGAGGTACTTCGATGGCTAGTAGACGTTCCCAGAAGTCTTCCTCTAAGGGTGGACCTTCTACGTCAGCCTCACGTAAAGAAGGTACACCAAAGCCTCCTCGCTCTTTGTCTGACTGCCTTCTGACTATCGAAAGACTCTCGAGAGCTAGAGGCTTTTCGAAGGAGGCAGCCAGTGCGATTGCTAGAGCAAGGAGAGCATCCACCATTAGAGTCTACTAGTCGAAGTGGGAAGTCTTCCGAGACTGGTGCAAGTCAGTTTCTGTATCCTCGACCAGTACCTCTGTAGCTCAAATAGCTGATTTTCTCTTATACCTGAGAAAAGGACGATCCCTTTCAGCTCCCACTATCAAGGGCTACAGAAGCATGTTGGCATCGGTCTTCCGGCATAGAGGCTTAGATCTTTCCAACAATAAAGATCTTCAAGACCTCCTTAAGTCTTTTGAGACCACCAAGGAGCGTCGTTTGGCTACCCCTGGATGGAATTTAGACGTGCTAAGATTCCTCATGTCAGACAGGTTTGAGCCGTTACAATCAGCCTCCCTGAAAGATCTCACTCTAAAGACTCTTTTCCTGGTATGCTTAGCCTCGGCTAAAAGAGTCAGTGAGATTCATGCCTTCAGCAAGAACATCGGATTTTCGTCAGAAAAAGCCACCTGTTTGCTACAACTTGGTTTTCTAGCCAAAAATGAGCTGCCTTCTCGGCCTTGGCCTAAATCTTTCGATATTCCCAGCTTATCGGAGATTGTAGGCAATGAACTAGAAAGAGTCTTATGCCCTGTGAGAGCTCTTAAGTTCTATTTAAAGCGTACCAAACCTTTACGAGGCCAATCTGAAGCTTTATGGTGTTCAGTTAAGAAACCATCTTTGCCTTTGTCAAAGAATGCTTTATCTTTCTTTATCAGATTGTTAATACGAGAAGCTCATTCACATCTGAGTGAGGAAGACCGAGCTTTGCTTAAGGTAAAGACGCACGAAGTTAGAGCTGTTGCAACTTCCGTGGCCTTTAAGCAAAATAGATCTCTGCGAAGTATAATGGACGCAACCTATTGGAGAAGCAAGTCAGTGTTCGCGTCTTTTTATCTAAAGGATGTCCAGTCTCTTTACGAGAACTGCTACACACTGGGACCATTCGTAGCAGCGAGTGCAGTAGTGGGTGAGGGCTCAACCACTACAATTCCCTAATTCCATATCCTTTTAATCTTTCTCTTGAAATGTTTTTAATGTTGTTTTTATGGGTTGTGCGGAAGGCTAAGAAGCCTTTCGCATCCTGGTTGATTTGGCGGGTGGTCAAAGTCATTTCTTGAGAGCGCCTAGATTAGGGGTTTGATGAGGTCCTGTTGTATGGGTTGCAGCCCTTGATACTCCAGCTCCTAGGGGTCTATCAGCATCCTAAGAGGATCGCAAGGCTCCGTAAGGAAGACGTACTTAGAAGGCAGAGTAATCGTTCAAGTCGACTTCCTTACCAGGTACCTATTTATTTTGTTTTTGTTATTTTGATAACTTCTAAAATGAAATAAAAACTCTTAGCTCATAAAATGTAAACATATTTTACTGGTCTCTACCCACCATCCTGGGTGTGAATCAGCTATATATTCACCGGCTAAGTTAAATATTTAAAAATTATATTTTAATTATAAAATAAATTTTTGAATATACTTACCCGGTGAATATATAAATTAAATGACCCTCCCTTCCTCCCCAATAGAGACGCAGTGGAACGAGGAGAAAATTGAGTCTTTGTTTACATAGAGCTTGGTATCTGGCCGACAGATGGCGCTGATGGGCACACCCGCAACCTGTATAGCGATCGCTGGCGAGTTTTTTTGTACAGTTTTTGTCTGTCGAGCAACAGAGTTGCAGCTATATATTCACCGGGTAAGTATATTCAAAAATTTATTTTATAATTAAAATATCATTTCACACCTCAACCACCTCGGAAGCCCTAGGTGACAGCTATAATTTGGCTACAAAGTGGTGTGACTGTGGGGCAGGTTTCCCGCTGCCCACCGGTAACTACTGACCCCTTGCTATAAATTTTTACTGAAACATTCTGCTATTGAAGGACTCAAGTTTGTATACTTAGGAAAAAAATATAAGGTACAGTACTGTAATTTAAAAATTTGTGATGTTAAAACCTATTAAATGATGGTTATGTGGCTATAGTAAACAGTAATAGTGTTTTATTTTTATCCAGTATGTTTCATGTACAGTAGTAACTTTGCCAGTAAGGTTTTCTGTTTTAACTTGTCTGTATGTAAAAAAAAATATGATAAAATAAGATCCAAGCAAAGATGGCAGTCATGACTAGAAACAAGGAACTAGGTTTGGAAAAATATGGAAATGTAACCTTGTAGGTCCGGGACATTTATGAAAGTTCACATCATTAGATTTATACTTGTTTGTATCCCGGTATCATAGCCTTGTATAGAATTGGCAATTTTTTTTTCACATTTTGAAATTTTAACTGGCAAGGTGCTCTAGTATTCATCTATTTAGTTTTTACATTTTTAAAGAACAACACGACATACTAAAAGGGCATTTGTGTGTGTTATTACAGTATTATTATTATTATTATTATTATTATTATTATTATTACTAGCTAAGCTACAACCCTTGTTGGAAAAGCAAGATGCTATAATCCCAAGTGCTCCAACAGGGAAAAATAGCCCAGTAAGGATAGGAAATAAGGAAATCAATAAAGAAATATAAGAAGTAATGAATAATTAAAATAAGATATTTTAAAAACATTAACAACAGTATATAGATATTTCATATATAAACTATAAAAAAAAGACTCATTTTGCTGTGAACTTTTTTAATAGTAACTATTTTTTTCACATGAATGTTTTGTTTACCAGGTTGATACCGGTTGCTACAAAGAAAACTGTAGCGGAGGAGCTCGGTTTACCACCCCCACCAAAACGACCATCCAGTGCCTACCTAAGATGGTTAAGTGAATTCAGGGAGAAGTATCAACGGATGTATCCCAGGTTAACCTTTATGGGTATGTACATACTGTACAGTACCATGTAATATATAAAGTACTGTACTGTATTTTATTTTTTCACCAAGTTGGCAGTTGACATTACTATTAGTACAATACTGTACCATAAATTCACCAATTAAGTTTAAATTAGTGTGTGGAGAAATTTTTTTATCTTTGGTTCACAGAATACTTAACCAAATAACCTAGTTATGCTCTTAAGAGTCTATTTAGTGCTACAGTGTTAACAGATTTAACTTTGATCTTTCAAGTCGAGTAAAAACCATGATAATTATCAGGTACTTTTTTTATTTCTAAGGTATATTATTCAATATTTAAAAAAAAGCTCATTATGTAGCAATAATATTGTAAACTGCTGATATAGATTGTAAGGTGACCTCAGAAAGCCTGATATAAAATAGTGATAGGTAGTGTTTTGGGAAGTTGTCTTGTTATATAAAATGTTTTGCTTAATAATTGACAAATTTTAGTTGAAAAGATAAGCATTCATAATTTTATACCGAATACTGTGGTCCATATTACGTAAATCTCATTACACTGTATTTGTGACTCGAATATAGTAGTTTAGCTAGAGTAGTCTATACTTATTGTATGAAGTTCTTAGTGTAAATTCATTATTCTTTTTCTTGCAACAGAGTTAAATAAGAAACTTGCCGAGGCTTGGAATGAATATACACCTCAGCAGAAGGAGAGATGGACTAATTTGTACCGAGAGGAAAAGGAAGCTTTTGACCAAAAGTTAGTTTACTTGTCCATAAGTTTCTAGTTAACTTTAATCTTTTTTTTCCCTGATTGTTTAGACAGATTTCACCATTAAGGAAAGGGCTCTTACACAAGTTTGAATAATAAGTTGTTCCATAACTGGAATACAAACCAACAGTATTTATATGGGTATTACTTTCGGCAAGTACAAGCCATTAGAATTTAGCGAGGGTTAACAACCCATTCCGCTAGTTAGCGGGGGTTAGGGGTGATAGTTAGCTACCGCTTACTCGCTTACCTGTGACTGCTCTTCACTTTACTTTTGGCTCTGAGCGAGAGCGGTTGTTGTCGCTCTTCCTCCTCACCCATTTTTGAACTGCCATTAATCTTTGTCTTTTTAGCTTATGTTTTCTTCTATTCAGGGTATACAGTGTATGAAAACATTCGTAATGTTTTTATATATATATTGTAAGCTTTCTTTACAGTGAATGTTGCGGTTTGTGTGACGAGTGTTAGTACGCCAGGTTCTCAAGGACGTAGAACCTTCCATTCCGATCTTTCTCCCTTGGACATCAGTCATCCCGTTGGTGGATTGCCTTCCGTGTACCTCGACTGCTGACCCGGGGGAATCCTCATCGTTTAGATACTCCTCCGTTTGGCTGTTTTCGTCGCCTTCCCCTCTACGTGTTTTTAGGAGGAATCTGCTTGGGGAAGGGAGTGCAACCCTTTCAGAGCTTTACTTTGGTCTTGCTCTTTCTCATGGTCAATGGTGCCCATTTTAGTGGGTGGCCGGCAGAATACTCTGCGGGGGAACACCTTTCCTGTTCGCGGGTTAGGTTGCGCTTCCGAATGGTTTTCTTCATTAAGTGAAATCATAACTTGTTAATTCAACTTTTCAGCTTCGTTTCGCCCCACTTCCTCCCGAAGGGTTGAGTGGTTCTCCCGTGTAGTTAATTTTCTTGTTAGCTCGTCCTTCTCCGATCTTTGACCTCCAGTCTCGCCGATCGCTGATCTCCAGCTCACCTATAGCCAATCGTCAGCTTGCTGATCGCTAGCTCGTCTTTCTCCAGTCTCGCTGATCTCCAGCTCCCTGATAGCCAATCATCACTAGCTCGCTGATCGCTGGCTCATCGATTACCGATCACCATTTGTTCACTGGTTCGTCGATCTCCAATTACTAGATCGCCGATTGCTAGCTCGCCGATTACCAACTCTCCAATTGTCAAACCTTACTGTACAGTAATCATTCGTTTGACTATCACCAGCACTCTGAGCGCCAATCCAATTTCTGGCTTACTGATCGCCAACTAGTCGATCGTCAAACCATACTGCTGTTCCTCAGGTTATCCGATCATCTGCCAGCTCGCCTATTTTGTGGTGCTCCTGTCGTCAGCATGCCGATCGCTGCATCGTCGGCCTACCTTGCCAGTTCGATGATGGCAAGTCAGCGATTGCCAGTTGCTGATTGTCTGCTCATGCTTTTGCCAATCATCGATGTCCAGGATGCCGATCACTGATCGCTAATAGGCATCTTGCTGATTGCTTTTCGCCTATGACCTCAGACTCTCCTAAGTCTTTTCTGTCCCATGGCCAAGTGGTAATAGCAGCTTAAGGCATAAGAATATGGGAAATGAGGATAATGACAGATTTTACTCTGTAACTTTTCAAACAATTCGTGTAATTAACAAAAAGTAATTAACAAGATTATTGAGCACATAGCTAATCAGTTACGGTAGCATTGAATTTCATTGAAAATGTTAGTCACAATTTACAAAGTTGAATTCAAAATGCAAAATCTTCTAAGTGCTCCATAATAATACATCAGTTACAAAATTCTAGGGTCTAGGAACGGAGAGACACTGCGGGGATTTAGAAAGTCACTTAGTAATCTACATTATGCATATACTGTAATGAATGTCGATAAGGCCAGGATCGGCCTCCGGCGGTGGGATGGTACTAGCAATCTCTGCCTAACTGTCATCAGGGCCACGCTTCCTCCTTATCTTTGGCACGAACCCGAATGTGATATCATGGGTGTCCTCTTGGGTTAATGAAGGGGTGGCTGTCCCAGTTCTTCTTTGGTTTATGTTTCCGTTTCCGCCGCTGCCTCCTCTTCGTCTCTAGCCCTATGGGAAAGGGATAGGTTTCAGCAATATGCCAGATAAGCAAAACATGGGCACCATCCGCTACAACACTGGGCTAATGCAAACTGAGCAATTCAGAGTTTTGAGCAACGGTTTAGTGCCTGCATTCGTCTCGATATTTGTTTTCTTTAGTTTTTCTAACTTTACTTCCTATCCTATGACATGTCGTCTGGCAACTTTTCGGCTCTCGTCAGACCATCTCTCCTTGGCACCTGCTCATCAACGAACTCCAGTTCGTGACTCTAGCTTGTTCCAGCCACCCTTTCGCTGATCCTTCAATGACCGGTTGGCATCCAGCCATTCGCCATTCGTCAGCCTCTCGCGGACTTATCTAGTCGTCAGCCACTCGCGGACTTATCTAGCGTTTCGCCATTCACCTTCGCCTCTTCAATCATCAATTCGCCGGTCGCCGAGTCAACCCACCAATTGACTGCAGATCACCGCTTGCCAACTGACCAGGCAGTCTGCTCGTCAGTCGCCATCCGTTCGCTTTTTGCCAATGGTAAGATATTTGCTGCTCGCTAACGGTTAACTGTTCGCCGCTCGCCAACGGTTAGCCATTTGCCGCTCCCCTACGGTTTATTACTCGTCTTCGGCTCATTGATTGCTTATTTTCCGATCGCCGGCAATTCACCGCTCGGCAGCCCACCGCTCGGCAGCCCACCAGCAGCTTTCAACTACTTGCCAGTCACCCTCTGCCCGATGTTCCCCAGAGAGAGCGGAAGGCAAACAACACCAGCTCCTCTCTGCTCGCTGTTCTTTATCGCGCTGATCCACTAAACAATCGGCAGGCTTACAGCAGTCCCCATCAGCAGCTCGTCGACAGGTGACTACTCGCGTGCACTCTTAGACTGCACAGCGGCCGCAAAAACTAGCCCTTGACCATAGTCAATATTCGCCAGAATGGTGCCACTCTAAGGAACAGCATCACCAGAGCCTCTAGTGGCTTGGTTGAAAGTGACCTGGCCTTTCATTTGAAGGGGCTAGGCTTCGATCCCAGTATGAGATAGCAATTAATTTCTATTTTGCGTTGATTTCCTATCAGGGCATATAAGGTAAGGTCAGGTGTTGCCTGACCCACTTCTCCATCACTTCAGACTGAGTTCTCTCACAGGGAAGAGTCCTTATCCGACTCTTTCTAGCCTTCGTTCATTGAGGAAGTCCAGAGGGATTGCAGGATAGTCTCGAAACCCGGGGAAGATTCCGTCCTTTCCTCTACAGGTGGCCAACATAAGGCTGTAACTCCTGGACTTACGGTACCACCTCACCTGTTAGCGATTGCACACTCAGATGGGAGCGCCACCTCACTTGCTCATGCTCGTGCGCTCCCATATCTGCTTGCGATTGTGCATTCTTGTGGGAGAGCCACCTCACCTGTTTACGATAGCTCACTCCTGCAGGAGCGTCGCCCCACCTGTTAGTGGGAGAACCACCTCACCTGTTCGTGGGAGCGCCACCTCGCCTATTTGTGGGAGCGCCACCTCGCCTGTTTCTGGGAGCGCCACCTCACCTGTGTTTGGGAGTGCCACCTCTCCTGTTTATGTTAACCCCTTTGCTATAATGACATTTGATGTCAAAACATACCTTGTGATACAGACGATGATGTTGGATACGTCATTTACAAATATAAACTATCTGGAGGTTAAAATTACTTGTATAACTCTTATATCGTACAAAAGAGCATAGTACATGGTCATATATTACACAGTTCATATTCGGGAAAATTCACTAAAATATCTCTTGCTCTCACTAAAATTAGCCCCTCCTTTCTTCAGACAACTTTGGGATTCTAGCCTTTATTTCTGATTGTGTAAGAGCTATTTTAGTCTGTTTTTATGTTACTATATAGAATCACACCACACACTAGCCAATGGCTACATTCCCAACCCGAGGCATTACTCAAACCCCACCTCCGACTTTCCCCAGCTTAGACACGTAGGTATCTTCGCATGTCGCCCCACCACTAACTGAGACGCTTGCTATTCTAGTCCTAATTCATGAATATGTAAGGTCTATTTTTGTGTATTTCTATATTGCCATTGATGTTCAAATCACACAAAGTACTGCGTTGCGTTCTCCGCCTCTGACTCCAGTCCCACCCACAATGGCACCAAAACATTTTACTAGTAATTCAAGGTGTTGACACGACGAGCTTTGTTTTCTTTCTTATTTTATTCCTTTTTTCTCGTCATCATTTCTACAAAATATCATCTTCATGTCTTACATCTTTCATATTAGTATTGTTCATTGTTTTCACAAGCAAAAGCTAGCCAACTGTTATTTCCATTTTTTGACGTTTTATGCTGTACGTCATGTTTTTACATGCGCAGTCTCTTATTTCCAGGCCCGTGAAATACCCCAAATGGGAATTGTCCAGTTCATCATGACAGTCACATGCAAGGTGGAATGACAGAACAAACAAATTTTTTGTCTAATGAACTAAATTTATGTAGTCTCTCTCTCTCTCTCTCTCTCTCTCTCTCTCTCTCTCTCTCTCTCTCTCTCTCTCTCTCTCTCTCTCTCATATATTACATTTTTTTTATAACGTAAAGTCCATTATTGCTGATGAGTAGTATTAAATGAATATAGTTTTTTTTTTGTTTTTTTTGCACAAAATCACAGTGCTTTACTATTATTTAGAGAAAATTGTATAGAATAAATTTCTGAAAAATTGTTCTATAATGCCCTCACAATGGATGGAAAAAAATTTTTGTTTTGTAGAGAAATACAATAGAAAATAAAGCACACTTTTGTAAAATTTATTCTGTAATCAGAAGTAAATCAGATAAACATGGAAATGTTGGTTATTATAGAGTATGCATGTATATCCAATGATGACAAATCTCGTATATAGCTGCTTCGTAGTGAAGGGATTAATGTGCTCATTCAATAGCATATCATCTTGTTTCACCAGCCATTCTGAAGGTTAGAAGGAGGTCTTTATCTTCTTGGTTTAACAGTTTGTGGCAAGGACCTAAAATCGAAGCAGCAACGCCTTCAATCCCTCTTACCCTTGACTTACAAAGGTTATTAGCTGAGACTAGAATGACTCCTTCCTGCTCTTGGGGACGACACCACAACTCATCCTTCGGTACAGAAGGAATGAGAGAACATGAAAGGCAGTTTTGTCCTGATTTCATGGAACAATCAGACGCTTGGTCCCATGAGTGGATGAGGCGACCATCCCGGATGCAATCTCATACAGCCAGAATATCAGACCTACCCTATTTTTCAGTAAGAATATATCAGTGGCACAAATGCTACAGGCCAGTCTGGAGCAATCTATCCATGGGAGTATAACCACAAGTTTTTAACTTTTCGTTGGGACCTGTGGTAGGTGTTCATCAGGTTGTGTAGCTTACCTACCTCCCTATGGGATAAGAAGCATGTAGTCTAGGATAACGATTGTACCGTTAGTCTAGGATGATGAGAGGGGGAGTGTCTAGGTCTTTTCCTTCCCCTCCCTTCTGGTACAATGGTCGTTCCGTTATTTGCTGGATGAGATGTTGGTACGGGTGAGCTACCATATCGGGTAACTGTTCTATACAAGTCGGTTATAGAAGTATCTCCCCCTTCCTCTTTATGAGGGTGTGGATAAATTACGTTGGATACATTACGCCTAATTGGCGTTACATCGTGAAATCCTATCCTTCCGAGGTTATAGGTCTTTCCTTAGCAGTCTGCCATTGAACAGAAACGCTCTACAGTATTCTCAGGTGTTGAGAGGTGGTAAGAATTAACACTCCTCAAAGTAATATTACTTTTTATGCTTATAATTTGTATTTATAGTTAGATGTAAGAATATTAATTGATGGAATAAAAAAAATAAATACTACTGTATTTTAATGCAAAAGGCTACATAATATAGAATTGAAACTATTATACATTTATGCATTATTATTCTTATAGTCATTATCAGACTCCTCATCTAGTATTTCATTTATTTAGGCAGCTCATTGTGAAAGAAGTAAAACAAATTACCCTCTCTCCATCAACGTCCAAAGCGCATTGAAAGGAAACCAGACGGTACCAGTTGTTAAAGTCAAGCGACTTAAAGAAAAGTTGCCAGACACCATATAAGTTTCCATTTACAGCTTACATAAGCTGAGTGTTGCCAAGTGGTGTTCCTATACTTAATATATGAGTAAACTTATTATTATGGGACAAGACTTGAAACATGCCTTTAAAGTCATGAACTTAATATCCCGTTGAAGGCAGTACCTATAGTCAATTCTTTTTAGTGAGGGAGATTTGCACTGACTCGCAGGGATGCCCTTTTAGCTGGGAAAAGTTCCCTGATCACTGATTGGTTGAGCAAGATAATTCTAACCAATCAGATACCAGAACACTTTTCCGAGCTAGAAGGGCACCGCTGCGAGTCGGTACAAATGCGCCTCATTAAAAAGAATTGAGTATAGTAGATAATGTTGAAGGTATTATTACGTGGGTGACGCTTAACAGGTTAAAGATACACTCCTATTAAAGGACGAGGGTTTGTATTAATAGAGGAAGAAATCACATATTATAAAAGTAATTTGTATTTTTCTTGATAATAAAAACCTGTCATTTAAAAGTTTCACATGCCACCTCGACCATCTTGCCAGCCCTAGGTGAAGGCCAAAGCGTACTGGCTGGTGAGGGGGCGGGGCTACCAGGACCTCTTTATAAATTTTGACAGCTGAGTTCTAGCCAAGTTGAAAACCACTTAAGGACTCAGGTTTGTATAGTTGGGAAAAATATAAATTACTTTTGAAATTTGTTATATTTATTTATTATTGCTGAAGGACAGATTTTGTTATTAATTTGAGAACAGTGCCAAGAGGATGTAACAAATAAAAGATTAAAATGAGAAGGTTCCTTGCTGAGAAGGAGTCATTTAGTATGGCTGTTATGAATACTGTGAATAAGCTTTTCCCATTTTTATTAGGTATGGGAAAACCCACATCCTGAGCTGTATGTGTTATTTGGGGCTAAAGAAGCCTATTTAATCCCTCTGTACTCCAATTCTCCCTTTATATCAGTGGATTGGCTTATGGTATGTTTACTGCAGTACATGATGCTCCTATATTAAATAATTTAAAAAACTTCTACGAAGGGTGATCGTTTGCATCTTGTCTTGGATAGCAGAGTCAGGATTTTGATGTTTTTTGAAACGGGTTGTTGTGTAAGGCTAGCTCTTAAGAGAGGATTCTTTATTACAGTATGGTAACATAGCTGCTGTTGCTGAATGCAGGGGTGGAGTATTTAGATGCCAATGCCATGTCAGCATTATCTTTTATCTGGTAACAGGGTACCATGTATCTGTTACCTACGTTCAGGGGGTGAGAATTATTTCAGATAAAATATTTGCCACAGGTCTTTCAAATTCCCTCTTTAGGAAAGGAAGGTTTTGTATATCCTGTGAGGGCTTTTAATCGTTTACAAGATTATAATCATTAGGGGTAATGTTTCAAATTTATCCTGTCTGAAAATGCAATTTCCTTTCTTGTTAAAAGTTGGTTCCAAGTATGATGAAAGATTTAAAGGTAATGGTTTAAGATATCAGATGTGCATCTATATCTCTCAAGTTTTGCATTAACCTCCTTTGAAAAGAATTTTGGTAACAGCTTATTGGCATGCTGTACCTAGTCAGTATTCTGTAAACATTATCATAAGGGATCTTGGTTTGCTTGTTGAGATTTTGGGCTTTAACTACAGTACGACTATAGTGGTTGCTGGTGATGTCAAATTTCTTTTTATTCAATGTTGAATAATTTCAAATTAAATGTTTCATTCTAGTTGCACAGTCTTGGGATTATATAAATAGCGGATTAGGTAATGGGTAATATTTAGGAAAAACAATCTGGAGATTAATCCAAACCTTAGTTTGAGCTGGTTGGTTACCAAGAACAAGCCTGCCTGTGATTCTAGGGTATTACAGTAATTAAGTTTCCTTCACTGAATTCTAAATTTATAGACTGTTGGATCTTGCTCAGTTGAGTTTTTTAAATGAATAGTGAAAAATATTTCTAGGAAGGTTTAAAGTAGTTTACAATGTAACCGGAGATTTGTTGTTATACTGTAATATATTACTGTGTATGCTTCATAATATAAATGTAGGAAATATTTGCATTTCACAGAACTAAAGTAGAAGGTATAGAAAGCATTAATTTGTAAAAATTACAATAGTACAAATTATTTTTCTGGTACTGCGGGTCAAAGCTGGATATTTTGCACTTGGTCCCTTTCCTGCTATTGTGTTTGTATTTTTGCTGCAAACTAGAGTGCATGTGTATATATGATTCTCTTGTTTGATGAATTTTTTATGACTTATGAATTAAATCTACGCCAGTCTTGAGAATTATGGATAATTTAGTTCTTGTGTAGTAGTTACTTCCACCATATGGAAATGACATTTGTATTTATATAGTTCATAGATTTTTAATTTAATGTCATGTAAATATGTTTTTAAAGCCTGACTAACTTGGAAATTTGTATTTACAGCCATTGGTTGTTGTTAATACAGTAGTTGTTAGATACTGCATGGATATTTTACTATGAGTTGGAGACTACTGGGATGTGAAAGCACTGTTTGTGCCAGTTAAATAAGTCGGAGATGAAGCTCTACTGATTCAAATATATTTTACAGATATGAGATGTATATGAAAAATTTAACTCCAGAGCAGATAGAGAGCATAAACAAGTTAAAGAAGCAGCGTTCGGTAGATAAGATAAAACGGCAGGTAAAGAGAGACAAGAAAAGAGACAGCGAAGAGTTGGGCAAGCCTAAGCATCCAGGCAATGCATTTACGTTATACTTGTTAAGTCAAGATCGAGGTGGTGCTATTCTGAAGGTAGGTTATTTTATTTTTGCATTTTCATTTAAAGCCCTCGCACACACGGCAATTTTTAGTGCATGGTAGCTGCCATTGTTTCGTGACGAGAAGTAGAACTCTCGTGTTTCTATATGCGAGTGCGCGCACAAGCCAATTTTTAGAGGCTTCACAGCTGTGGCAGCTACCGTCCATTGAAAATTGGCCTGTGTGTGGGAGCCCTTAGTCTTCATGTTGTTAGCTACCTTGGTAAAATCATGTTGGAACTCGGTCAGAATTAAGTACTGGTGTGTGGATACAAAGAGTAAAGCTCATCTATTATTCGAGTTGAACAGTTTTATAATTAAAAGATTACATTTAATGTTTGTAAAATTAATAACCCTTTAAAGAGACATTTTGAAAGTTATAACTTTTTGCTCTTGTATGATGAGCTTGTTTCACAAGGGGAGTTCTATTTCAAAGGGTTACTTTAGACTTCTGGTTTTACCTGATCTAATAACAACTTATTTTTTATATAATTTTGTTTATACCTGTACAGAATATAGCCTCAAGGGATAGTTTTATAGTTGTATCATGAAGCATTTCATATTGGAATGGGGGGTTACTAATTTCTAAAATTATTGGCTTGTCTTAATGGGGGCAGTTATTGACAGTTGCATACATTAGCATATGCCTGTAGTATTTGTTCGTTAATAATTTTTATACAATTATTACAATTAGATAAAAATTAAATTCCTTTCAAATAGCTCTTCCACTAACTGTTTATCATCTTACATTAGTAAAAAAAGGCTGTTTCATAATAAATGTCAATTTTAATATTGGTTGTAACTGTATTTGTTCTATATACTGTAAAAAGTTATTCATTGTCAGTTCTGGGTATACATTTTTTGTTTGTCTTGCCAAATTCAAGTTACAGACTTATACTGTATATGGCAATTAGTGGTTCAGTTTTAATTTATTTTTCAGGATTTTTTGCATGGAGCAGCTACTAGATGGAAGCAGCTGCCAGAGTCGGATCTAAAATATTTCAAAGATAAGGCAGCAGAAGCACGTGAGCGATACCAAAAAGAATTACACGAATGGGAAATGAAGTAAGTTATATTACTGGATAATTTAATTTTCTACTATATATAGTATTTTAAGAGGTACTTTAAATCATGGTTAAGTGTATAGTTCTGTTTTAAATTTATTCAGATTAACTAAACAAACCAGCTTGTAACTACTGGTGACAGAAATGATAATGAAAATGGTAACTTGCATACTGATTTGAAAGAACCAAAGTACAGTAATAAGTATTGTTTATTACTTCTTGTATACAGACAACTTGTTTCTAATTAGGGCAAACATTAATTCCTTGACCGAGTGAACAGGCTCTGATCAGTTTTTATTTAATAGTCATGCTCCAACTTCTTTCATCTGGATGGAAAGTTGTTATAGCTGTATGGCACCACCTTCTTCTCTGTTTATACAGTACATGCGTTTCAGTCCTACGTGGATGGTCTTATTACTTCTGACTTTATAGTGGCTCCATCTTCTTGCTTCTGGCTGAGGGTGACTGGGTAGCACATTCATCTCCCATTTAGGAGATTTTGGTTTTCGTAGCATTATTTCCTCCATCTACTATACTTAGATAATTTTTTCTGGGTTTCACCTTCGCCCATCTATTAGTTTTTGACCTTGAAACATCACTTGAATTGGGTAGTGTTATTTTCCCTCCTTTGTTTGGAGTGAGAACATGCTAGTGAGCTCCCTGTTAATGGAAATATTTAACTTTGATTTGTGGCATAGCCTCACTTCCTACTGAAAAACAAGCCTTTTTGATATCGCCTTTCTCCTCCAGGTTGGATAAGTTTGACTGTAGGTCCAGGTTGGATAAGTTTGACTGTAGGTCCCTATCTTTTTACATCTGACAAGAGAGCATGCCTTAAGGTTTATTCCTGTTTTAGCATGTCAGCATTGTACTATTTCTGCCTGAACAAGTTTACTTGAGTATATTGTCATTTGACCTCATCACCTGCCCTCTGGCTTGGGAGCTAGGGTTAGCAGCACAATCTTTTTACTCTTCACTGAGGATGAACTTGGCTAATTTTCCCATGTAGCTTTTTTTTTACTGTTGTGGATGATATACAGCTTGCATTGTTAATTTTTTTCCTATAGTTATTCATCCTGTTTGGTGTAATCATCTGGATTTCTTGCTTGTGGAGAGATGTCTATAATGTGTTTGGTGATGAATATTAGTTATTTGGTTTGGTTCATTTCCCTGAAAGAGTTTAGAGCTTCATTAAACAGGCACATTGTTTTTTTAAGTTTAGGAACTTGTCTTGGTTATACCATACTTCAGCTTCCTTAACAAGGCTCAGTTGTTTACCTCATTGTCAAAAGCCTCTTCCTCTTTGAGTGTTTGGCAAGATGATAGCACCTTCCTTCTTTTAGTTAGCTAGTAGTAATCCTGGTGAAATTCTTTCTAACTAAGAAGTCTGGCTAGGTGAACCTGGTTTTCTTCTATTAATAAGAGTGTGTAGCTTAATATTATCCACCTTTCTTCTGGTCAGAAAAGGTTGTCTGTGCAGTTCCATTGTTCTGGCAGTTGAGCAAGGCAACACTACCATTTATCTACTTGACAAGTTATTCGTAGTGCCACTTTCAACCTCCTGCTAAGAAGTTTGGCTTTATTACGATCATCATCTTTAGTCTTTAACTGCTAATAAGATTGGGCTGTTGATGTGCTACACAGTAAATTCTGTTTCCTTGGAGATTTTAGATTTCTTGTTTGGGATAGGCTGCATTATGACTCTAATGCTTGTTAGCAGTACATTTCTTTCCTTTCATAGGAAACTTTGGCAGCAGGAGAACTAGGCTGGTTGGCATTATGCATCAACATTTTTTTCTGGCTTGATTTTAGAGTCTTGGTAGCATCAACTTTCTTAATATAAGGTTGAATGCTTTTGCTTGTTGGAAAAGTCACAATTCTCATAAAACTTGGCTTGATGGGATTACTTTCCCTTCTTTTGGCTAGATGTTTTTTTTTCTGATTTGTAAAATATATTTGATTGGAGAATAGAAGCTGGTGGTATCACATTCCTTTTTATGTCCTGTATATTGTCAGCTTCATAGTAATTATCAAATCTGGCTTTCGTTTTTGTGACAATACTAAACCGTAATTCAGGTGGGACCGCTTGATGTGGCAAAATGTCTCTTGCCAAGTGTATCTCTTGCCAAGTGTATCGCAATTGTTGCCATTCTCATCTTCCTTTTGTAGTGTTATTTACTTGCCTTTATACCACCACCACTTATCTGGATAAAGTGAATGGGTTGGAATATTTGTAACTCCCAGCTGGAAAAGTCTCCTGCTCTTAAGGCACCATCTTATACTTAACAAGTGGAGAAATTTGACTTGAAGCTTAACTCTTCAGCTGGCTGAAAATATCCAGCTTTAATTTGGTATTATTCACCTGCCATGTGACTAGTAATTAGATTTCTAATTCACAATGATTTAACTCCATGAGACCACCTTTCTCCTTTTCTTTTGAGGAGTGTGGGTGGCTTTGGGGTAATGGATGCTTATTCCTTTAGAAGATATTGCCTTTGTGGCAGCTTCATATCCTTTCTAAATGGGAAGCTTGGCTTTAATGGTAGCATGGCTCACTATTTTCTGGGAAGCTTGGCTTTAATGGTAGCATGGCTCACTATTTTTCTGGCTAGAAACAGCCTTGGGCCACCCCACTTTCCTTATGAAGTGTGAATATATAGTCTTTAACCTGTTTAGGGTCTTTTTTTTTCCCTTGAGAGTGTGTCTATGTTCCCAGCATTTTTAGATTTCATATAGAAAAAGATTGATTGAATAACTTGGCTTTACCATCTTGCAACTTGTTGCCACTACATACTGACACATCTCCTTTTATCTAGAGAATTGGCTCTGTCTCTGTACTGGGCCTGAAACTTCTTAATGTCACTGCATCTGGCATGCTGCTGCCTGCTATTTTCATGCCTGGCCTGCCACTGCCTGTTGTCTATGTGCTGTCAGTGTACATGGCCTTGAAATACTTGATGTCTCTGTGCCTGACCTGAAGATGCTATTGTCTTCAGACCTGGCCTGGCAGAGCCTGCTATCTCTCCATGTTTGTCCTGGAATTGCTGTGATGCCAGTCTAGCCTCAGCTCTTATGGTGTCTTTGGACCTTGCTGAGTTCTGCTTGCTGTCTCCTTGATTGGCCAGCACAGCTTAACACTGTTACCTAGTTTTGTTGTCTTCTGGCACCATGCACTGGCCATTGTCTCTGCTTCTTACTGCTGCCTTGCTATCTCCATGCCGGACTTGATGCTAACCGTTGACTCTGCTTCCAACTAATTTTTTACAGGCTCCATTCCTAGCCTAGCATTGGAGCTGAAAATATTCCTGTCTTCATGCCTTGCCAGATGCTACCCTCTTTCATCTTGCCTGCTTTGGCACTGTCCATTGTCTCTGGACATCATCTGTTGTATTTGGACTAAACTTGTTTACAGGCAGCTGCCTTCTTGCCTGACCTGGGACTTTTCTAGTCTTAAAGCCAGGTTTGGCACCAGGCACTGTTTGCTTTCTCTGTCTCTGTCCCTCATCTGGTATTGTCTGCTGTGTGTCTGGCCGGCTACTGGCCACTTTCTCCTTGCCTTATAGTACAGGCTGCAGTCTCCATGTCTCTGGCATAGCACTTACCCAATGTTTCCATTTATGGCTTGGCACTGCCCGTTGTCTTTGTGCTTCATCAGTAATATCGTGCTGTCACCCTGTTTGGCAGTGAACCCCATGCTGTCTATGCTTCTGACGCAGCTCACTATATCTTTGCCTGTTTGTGCCTAGCCTGCCACTTCCCTTTGTCTCTAAGCTTGGGTAGCACTGGTATTGTCTCAATGCATGGTACTCTACTGTCCACAGAGTCTCTGCCTCATACTCTAAGCCTTGCTGGCCACTGCCAGCTGTCTCCAGGCTGGGCCTGGTAACGCCTGTTGTCTCTGTCCTTTAACCATGGCACCAGCAAAAAATTAGTCTGTTACTGGCTGCTATCTTATTACCTGGCCTGGCACTGCTGTATACTGTGCTAAACCTAGCACTGCGCACTATGTCAGTGCGTGTGTATGGGGCTGACTGCTATCTGCCTGGCCTTCTGCTTCCCCTCCAATCACTACGACTGACTTGGCGCTGGTTGTTGTCTCCTTGATTGTCGAGATGGAAATTTATATTGACTTCGGGCCTGCTTTGGAAAACTGCTGTCTCTGTGCCTGGCCTGCTGCTGCCCATAGGTTTCATACTACCTAATGTCTATGTGTATGGGGCATTGCCTAGTAATCTTTGTGCTTCACCTGTAACACCTTGCTAACTCCCTGCTTGGCCTTTAACCATTTATTGTCAGTACTAGACCTGACACTGCCCACTTGCTCCTTGCCTTGCATTGCGTTTTCTGCTGTCTTTGTGCTGTGTGTGGCACACTTCCTGTTGACTCCGTGCCTGTTTTATCTGCATAATGTCTGTGCGCTCTATTTTTACGGCTTGCCACCTGTCTTCATAAAGCCTGGAACTTATTACATCTCCAGGATATCTTCCTGTTCCTGGTATGGCTTGCCGACTCCATGCATTGCCTGGCCTTAAATGGCACTATGCCGCTGTGTCACCATGATCACCTGTTATATTTATTTCAACATGTTGCAGCATCCGGGTTCGTCTGCTGTCTCCATGCTTGGCCTGGATATCTGGTTAGTGCGCCCCTGTCCACTGATGCCCCCGCCTTTGCCCGGTTTCCGTTCCTGATCTGGAGGTGGTGGTTGTCTCTGTGCCTGGCATTGCTTGCTGTCTCCATTCCTGTTTGGCACTGCTCAATGCCTGAGATGCCACTACTGCTTTCGTTGCTTTTCCAAGCAGTGCTCCCTGTCTAGCCTGCACACCCACTGCAAATTTTCTGCCTGATATGACTTCTTACTGTCTCCGGGTACCTGGCATGGCAATGCTGTCTACGTGTTTGGTCTCCGTTGGCTGCCGTTTCCGTAGTTTTGTCCACCTGTTTCATCCCAGGCTGGCTTGTGACTTCTTGCTGTTTCCAGTACCTCCTGCCTTGCTACTGCTGACCTTTTCCTTGCTTATCATGCCACAACTACAGCCCGCAGCCTTCGTGCCTAGGTTGGTACTGCCCAATATCTTCATGCTTTACCTATAATATCTTGCCGTCTCCCTGCTGGGACTTGAAACTTGTTGTCTGTGCTTCGCATGAAACTGCCTGCTATCTCCTTGCCTGGCCTGGCGCTGTCCTATATCTCCATGCCTGGAGTGCTGATGCTTGCTCCTATTGTCTACGTACTTGCTCTGGCAGATCTGCTGCATTCATACCTGGCCTGCTACTGTTCACTGTCTCCATGGCCAAGCTGGCACTGACCATTGTCTTGGTGCCCCAGTCCAGCTCTGCACACTGTCATGGTGTAAGTCCTTCCACTGTCCCTTCTGCCCTGGATTATCTTGCTGTCTGTGCACTGGCAACTGTCTTCATACCTGGCCTGCACCTGCTGGTTCTGTCATTGCCTTCTTTCTCTGTGCTAACACTGGTTGTTGCCAGACAGGGGGGCCTGGTAGTGCCTGCTATCTGTGTTCCTGGCCTGGCACTCTCTGCTGTTTCCTGACATAGCGAGATCAGTGAGACAGCTATCTCTATGCCTAACCTAAAATTTTTGGGCCTGATATGATGTCTTAGTCCATACATAGACTGCCACTGGTTGCTCTCTCCTTGCTGGGCCTGGTACTGCTGGCTGTCTTCATAGCCTGGAAATTAGTGCGCCATCCAGGCACCTCTAGATTTTCTTCCTGTCTGTGCCCTAGCCTGGCCCTACATGGTACCTTCATTCCTGTGGTCTGGCACTGGCAATTTTTTCTCCATGCCTCTTTCACCATGCCTGGCATTGGTTGCTGCCTCAGTTCCTGGCATTGGTTGCTGCCTCAGTTCCTGGCATGCTTTTCTGTCTTTGTACCTCGCTCGTCCTTGCACTGGCATTTTTGTACATGTCCTGGAACGTATTGTGGTCTTTGTGTGTCTGGTCTGGTACTGCCTGAAGTCTCTGTTCTTAACCTGCCGTCGTCTCCATACCTCTCCTGGTACTACCGGCTGTCTCCTATCATAGCATGCTGCTGCTCATTGTCACCACATCTGACGTGGCCTGGCACTGCTAGCTACCTCCATAGTGAGTGCCTACTGTCGCCGTGATAGTACCCACTATCTCCTTATTAACCTTGTGATGCCCACTTTGTTTTTGGAGTACAGTTTCTTCCTGGAAGATTACTTTATTTTGAAACTCCTCTCCCTTCATCTGGTTGCTACTGCTTGGCTTGTTAATGATTACAGACTTCTTTACTTTGAAACATTTTTTCAATTTCGACTCCATTGCAACTCCATTGCACACCACCTTCCTTGGCAGCCTCATGTCTTTCCTGGAGAGTATAGCAGGGTAGTAGTTCTCATCCTTTATAGCTGAAGAGTTGCTTCTTTGAAAATGAGCAGCAGAGGTTTTCTATGCAGGTTTCCTTTTATGTCTGATTTGTGTTCTCCAGATTTGACTTGGAAAGTTCATTTATTCATTTTAAAAGTATTTTTTAACTTTTGACCTCATTGATAGAATTTTCTGCTTAGGAAACTTGAAATTCTTTGGTAGTTATCAGTCCTTTTACCTCCTTCTGAATCCTTCTTTGCTACACACTTTTCTGCAAAAATTAAATTACCAAATTATTTCATTCAGGATAGCAATGTTTCAGCTGGTTTTATGTTCAATCAAACTATATTAATTTAGATATTCAAACCATAGAACTTGTACATTTACAAAACAAAGTATTAAAGTCAAGAATCTTCATTCTTAATTTCCTGTAAAATATTCAAACTAGAATTTAAAATTTTTTTTACAATAGTTTAAAATATGGAAGTTTCTTTTCTGTTATAATTTTACTCAAAGCTTCATTTTGTTTCCCCCACAGAATGATAAAAGCAGGAAGATCTGACCTGGTTAGACAGCACCAGCAGCTTGAAGACCTTAAGCGTATCCCAAAAAATAAGTTCAAATTCCCAGATGAATAGGGAATCACATCAGGTGGTAGGGAGGAAAAATCAGTCCAAAAACGTAAGCTTCGAAGAAAGGTGACAGAATCAAGTCTCACGATGGAAGTTGGAGCAAAGGTTTCTTCTCTGGATACAGTGAATGCAACAAACAAGAAAATTCAGATCAAGAATGCTAAGAAAGACAAATTTGAATGTGGTGCTAAATCTAAACGTAAAGCTAAAAGTAAACTTTATCAAGAAAATGAATATTTGTTAGTACCTCACGAAGAAAGATCGGGAAATATGAATATCACAGAGCATATTGTTAATAAAGAAAGTAAAAATTTATCTAAAGGGCTAGTAAACCAAAGGCAACTTGCACACAATGAAATTGTTCCGAAATATGCTTCTGAAGTTTCCCCCTTGTCACCTGATACTGAATCTCATTACTTGGGGAACAAAAATTTCAAGTTTTTACATAAATCTGGTAAAAGCACTGAAATCATGAATGTATATAAGAGATTTCTCGCCAGTGTAGGATTGAATGAATACACCTTACGAAACATTTCAGGGGTATATAATCTAAGAAATTTACAACTGGAAAAGCAGTCACCCGAAATAAATATTCTAGAATCTATTAACCTAAAGGGACAGTTAAAAGAAAATACTGACCTTATGCTTGAAAGGAGAGAAAGTGATTTGCCTTCCCAAAATATGAATGCTGCAAGTCCGAAGAATTCAGGATCTGCCAAATTCTCACAACACTTTGAAGATATGTGTAGCAAGGAAGATGGTTATGGTGCAGAAGGTAATTTTCATACTTATGAGCATGCCCCCGTAGAGTTAGAACCTGTCAACGAAACAATACCTAAGGATGAAATAGACAAGAATTTGTACTGGCAGCTATCTCAGACTACCTCAAATGATAATTATTATAAAAATAACCTAAAATACTTTAAGTATCATTACTTGTGGCCTTTGACACACATTTATACATTTAACTGTAAAAATATCACATTATTCCATTTGATATTAAGCTTTTTATTTATTGTTTTTGTGTATTTTGCCAAGTGAGTTGCTTTTCTGTTTTGGAGTGCCAACCAATCTTATATTTGCATGTGATATATGCATAATTCCAGGTCTGTCTTTGGGAAGAATTCATGTAAGTATTTAGTATTTGTGGATTATATAATTAATTTTAATACCTTTTGGTTTACTTATCCTTTACATTATACTTCGTTAATTAGCTCATGAACTAACAAATTTCCATCTTGCAATTCCCATATAGTGTCCTTTACATTATACTTCGTTAATTAGCTCATGAACTAACAAATTTCCATCTTGCATTTCCCATATAGTGTACAAGTTTAAGTTCATATTTTTGTTTATTGTTGAAGATTGCATTAAAGCAAACATATGGAAATTAAATGTCCATATAACAGTTCACAATTGTGGTGAAAATATCACACATTTTAAAAGTAATTTGTATTTTTCCTAACTATACAAGCCCAAGTCTTTTCATAGAAATATGATTTCAGTGAAGGTGTAAAACGACTTGATATAAATATTAAATTTTGAGGTAGTGGTAGTATTTTGAGGGCGAAGGTTAAGCCCACATGACAAGTATTTCAAGTCTATGGGAAGGTTGAAGAGGAAAATGTAACTTAAGGACTCAAGTTTGTATAGTTAGGATAAATACCAAATTACAAATAAGCGATCTGGTTCCAACACTAATACAAACCATCATCCTTTAATGAGGGAACTTATCCTTAGGAGAGAGTGGGAGGAAGTTCCTATAATGAAACTTGGCTGGGTTAAATCCAGAGATGTCAAGGCACTTGTACCTAGATCTAAAAAGTCATAGCGATGACTGCCAATCATAATGGCTTTGGCATAGACTATTATGGAAGAACCTGCTGTACAGTGTTGAGGACCTGGTGTCATTTACAAGAAATGGGTTTACATAGGTTTCCATTCTCCCCTTTGCTTGGGAGCATGGGAGATCTACTTCTCAACAAAAATGTAATAGTTGTTTGATTATGAGGCTTGCTTATTATCTTGCATCCAGTCCAGCACATAACAGCTATACCCTATGGTTATGGGATGAAATAGGAAAAGGCCATATCATTTTTACCTTTCATCCTAGAGTTGTGTCATGTCTGCCTTCTTGGACGAGATGCTGTTGTCCAGTAAGGGAATTAGGTTCACTACACAACCCGTTGAGCAGCTATCACAGGACACCAATGGCAGATGTCCCAATTCCCTTGTAGACAGCTGCAGAGGATCTGAACAGATATCAAAACATATGCGCACTGTCTCACAAATGGCCTTTTGCTTGGAAGAGATGCTTCATAGTTGCCAACTTTGAAGAGCCCAGAGAGATAGGTGTGGTGTTTGACTAATGTCATGGGCTGTTCAATTGTTTGGTGTCAGAATACAAGGTGTTTGAGCACGTGGAAACCAAACCACTCATGATAGTGTGTATGGAGCCATACGCGGAGAGCTTTCTCTGTAATGGTGGTTACGAGGTCTGCTGATGTCATTACACTGCTCACATGCAGGAAGAGCTCATCAAAACTACACTTCGCCAGATTTTTCTGCTGGGCTAATCTATCTTCCTAGGCATCTTATTGTCTCTGGAAGGAGGGGAAAGAGGGCAAATGAGTGATGGTTGCAAGACTGAGCACGGATAGCAGTTGCTTGAACACCAGTACTACAGTACCTTGTACCGATCCACCTTCCTGGGCTAGGTTAGTGTTCATGAAACTTTAGTCGAACAGTCTTCACAGGTAACTACTACGTAGCCGTCTCCGACTGTTCCACAGCAGATGGAGATGTCATAGATACAGGAGTCGGGGAAGGAGGGGAGATGAAGGCACCTAAGGATCCCCCCCCCCCCCCTTTTTACCAGGCTTCATGGTTGTCGAGCATTCCAGGGCTGGCAACAACAATACTGGAGCAGGAAGAGATGCAGATATTTCCTAATAGCTGGCGAGGACTCATCGATGGTCGTCACGTCAAATATCTTCTATGCAGGTGGAAAATCAGATGAAGATTCCACAGGGAGAGATAGTTCTCAGAATCTTAGTCAACAGCAAATACTTTCAGAAGCTTCTTTGCAATCAGATTACCAAGACAGCAAACTTCGAGGGTGAGGCAGCATAGTACAGTATTACTTTCACAACTATTACTATTATCATTATTACTACTAGCTAAGCTACAACCCTAGTTAGAAAATCAGGGTGCTATAAGCCCAAGGGATCCAAAGGGAAAAAAATAGCCCAGAAGGAAAGGAAATAAGAAAAAAGTAAACTAAATGAGAAACAAAGAATATGAAACATCTTGAGATCAGTAACAGCATTAGAATAGGTCTGTCAAACATAAAACCATGGAGAGGGAGAGAGAGAGATATGTCAGGCTGTTAAACATAGAAAACCTTAGCTGCAAGGTTGAACTTTTGAAGTTCCACCAATTCAACTGCCTAATTAGGAAGATCATTCCACAATCTGGTCATAGCTGGAATAAAACATCTATAATACTGTAGGAAAATAAAACGTGTTCCTTAAAACAGGGCCCACTTATAAGCCTGTATCCTCCCTCTTTCCGAATTCCTCTTTAGGACTCTGCCCTCCAGGAGCCCAAAGAAGGCACAATATTGAGAAGACAGGGCTAAAAGTTTCTTAGGCAACCTCTTGGGCATTGCCACATTTAAAGGCTACAGAATCTCTCTTAGCCTTCTTCTTATTGAACTCTAACTAATGCAGAGGAGGCCACGACTTGGCACTCGTCCTAAATGGATGACTGCAAACAGTCAGTTCCCCTGCAAAAAGTACAAGGTAGATCGATGAAGAGAGTGCTTACAAACCTGCTGCATTTACGGCCAGACTTACCATGGCAGACTCGCATGTCTGCACATGGATTCTCCATTACAGCAAAAACATATTTGAAGAAAGAGCAAAACAATACTTGAGGAAAAAGCAGAGAAGTACGTCTGCACTGAACTGCAGCCGAATCCAAGTTGGCTACACGGTGGCCTATTGGATGGGTGGGTAATGGGCAAAACTACCGACCAACTACCACCAGCACATTTTTATAAATTTTAACATACATGTTCCAGCTTCATTGAAATCATTCTTGTGTTAAAGGACGATGGTTTGTATTCAAGTAGGAACAAATGGCAACCAGATAACTGTGATTATACTAATTTTTTTGTTTTCCTTTGATTCATTGAGGCCAAAATCATATTTAATCTAATTTGTCTGTTTGATGAGAAATTGCTTCAAATTACATAAACTAATTTTTTTTTTAAATAAAACATTAGATACTGTCATCAGGAATAGGAAGATTTTTCCAGATTACAAGTGTCTTATGAGGTGGTTCTGGTGATTATTAAAATTATAACCAGATATTGCAGGCAGTATGACTGAAGACTCATTTAGCAGATTAAAACCTATCCTTGGTCAACTTGAAATGAAGGGCTATCTAATAGGTTCGGTACAGTTGTTGTTCTCATTAAAGTTTACTTTCAAATCTATGTCAAACATCCTCTATAGTGAATGAGGATTGTAGGGGGCTTTTCTGAAACTTGATACAAGAGCATGATGTTCCTTAATCAAAACACTTTCAATCTAATTTACAGTATATCAAATTGCCTTGATGGGGACACCAAGTTCAGAAACTTTGGAAAACAAAAGAAAATCTTTATACAAAATAATTTGGGGAGCATAGTGTTAATATTTGAAAGCAAATTTTAGAGCAGCAGTAACAGGCTATTCTAAGAGAATTGACAGTGAATTTGGAAACAATGGCATCTAAAGCTATATTTAATGGTAAGCAGAACCCTTAAAGGTTGGCAAATGCAATTATGGAATTACATACTTTTTAGTATATGCTATTTTAAAATATTGTATCTTAAAATAAACTTCATACCTGTTTGGAGAAATTCAGTCCTCAAAGAATTGAAGTTATCAAGACACCTTGGGCAAACAATTCTCACATATACAGGGGGGGAAGACAATTGATGACTTCTTGCTTCTTCCAGCCATGACTATGAGGGTAACAGCATTTCGCTTAATGATTCTGTAATGGTTTAAAATTGCACAATAATCACAACCACATTTTGTCATGACTGCATTTGTGATTTAGGAGCTCTCACAAGAGGAAATTAGAATTTAACTTTTCTCTTTATCTCTGAGAAGATAGCTACTAATGGGTTAGGAACTGGATTGAACTTTAGAGAAGTACAGTACACATAATAAGGAATTGGAAAAGGCAATGATATCAGATATGAACAAAAATTTTCTGTTTTTTTTTAAACAAAGGCTGCTAACTGTGTCTTACCTTGAAAGCAGAGGCAGATTCCATTCCATACCAAAAGTGAGCAAATCTCAAATTTCCAATCGATCCTTAAGCATGAGGCAATGAGGCAAGTGGTCTTTGCAATTGTTCCATGCCACAAAGTGTAGCTTGTACAATGCTCGGAACACATCCCTGATACAGTACAGTACTCAAAAAGCTTTAGATCTGGTAGTGAATAGATTTCTATAGGTTAAACAGTGAAATTTAAGTTAAGAATATATCCCAAATAAAAAAAAAAACAAAGGGTTAAATGAAATAAAAATACAAATTTTAGTATCTAAGAACTATGATTGTAGATGTATGTTAAATAAAAGTAACTAAAATATTTAGTTTCCAGATCTAAAAACAAAAATCTTGCAATTTTATCAATTTTGTTTTCACACCTAAATACCTGTTCTTGGTTCTGAAACGAGATATTGGTATTACTGTACAGTATTTGTAATTAGAATTACAAGTAAAATCTGATGAAAATATATGAATGTAAACTGCTTAAATGTAGTTATTATATTATAAAACGAGAAGAGTGAAATGAAAACCCCAGTTCTTTTCATAGTGTAGAAAATCTCATGAAAGCTAAGTTAGAAGAATTCAACATTCATTTTCCTGTGTCTCTAGCTAGATAAGTAGGGGTGAATACACAGTATTTTAAACTAAAGATATCTTTGCAATCCATAGTATTTGACCTTTGTATTCCGGCCCTCCTCCAAAACTGCAGTAATCAGTGGTTCAATCAAATCCTCTTCAAATGCAAAGTCTAATCTCTGCTTCACAAGTTAGTGACTTGTATAAATTCATAATAATACTTGGCTATATGTATAGTTGTCAATCTCCCATTCTACATTCATCTCCTAAATAAGTATCTACTCTTCTCAACAGGAACTTCTCTCCTACCTCTTTTAGTCATCCATAAATATATAAAACCTGTTACCCATTTCAGTTGTTGAATACATATCTCTTAATCAGTGTTCATCTAACTCATTTGTTTTCACGTTGAATACTTCCTTTCCAAATTAATGCCACAGTAATTTTACCAGCTTTGATCATATCTGCAAAAAAAGGAAATATACTATTCAACTATGAAATTAAATAGTATTGTGCTGCTTCTTCCAGTAAAACCTCTCCTACATCAGTACAGTTGGTGTTCTAATAAAATGTTCCGCATTTTACTTATGTTTATCTGTTTAAGCGTACGCTTCTATGTTTAGCATTAATATAATGAACTCAGTACTGTATAAATGACTAACAATGTCTCTATAAAACTTTTTTATGGTACTTTTAAGCAGAAAAATCTTAGTAATTCTTTTATTCCATTTATGAATGTGACATTTAGCAGAATTAAATGTATTCATGATTCATAAATGGCAAAAAGAAGATCTGGAAATACACATGGAGTGACTGATGTAACTATATCACCCTCTCCATGTGTTGTACCTAGTAAAGAGAATGACATCGTTCATAGAAATATCTATACATGTCCTGGGCTTGAATTGTGAATAAAAAGATCCCATGCCTCACCTTTCTATCTTTTCAAACCAATTTTGTAGTATAACTTTGCTTTCAACGCAATAGTTATAAAGCTCAGTTAATCACATCAATTGTCATCCTTAACTTCTGATGAAATTATGGGCATCAACAACAAAAAGGGTTGAGGCTTCTACAAATTGATATTCCCAGATTCAATAGATTTACTTCATATTCATGAATGTCACAATAAAAGAAAATATTTACTTTAAACCTTGAATGTACTTTACTGGTTTCAGGATCCAATTGAAGCAAATCAAAGCTTCCTTCAGACATTCATTGCACAGAAAGTAATTAACTTCTGTAGAATCTGCTCTCTTAAGTGGGAACTTTAGACTAAATGACTTCTAGCTAAACAAGAACAGAAAAGTTACCAGAGATTCAAGATCACAATAATCTTAATAAAACTTCCTTTGAAAATAATTAGAACAAATTCAAACTAAAATCCCCTTAAAAATAGAATGAATCTATAATTCAAATTTACTTCTATATGACCCTGTGCTTAAACCTGCTCTAAATCTTACTCAATGCAGTTTAAAGTGGTCTTACTGTCTTTTATCCAGGTCATTGTTATGGTCGGAGAAAAAAAAAAAAAAAAAAACCCATCTCCAAACTCTTTAATTTCAGAATCACTCTGAGATCAGACCACTGGATCGTTTCTCTCACTTTTTCATTTCCCCTACAACCAAACAATATAATTCACTTTTGTCTTCTGAATTCAATGGTTCTTGTACTATATCTTTCTATATCATGGATCAACCGGACTCCTTTTTTTCCCCACACTCATTCTTCAGGCTTCAGCCTACCCTGTCAATAAAGGAAATCTAAAATTTTGAGTCCAATTTAACTACCCAATAAATAACACAATAATAATTCATACCAGCATTACACAAGCACATTAGTTTCTCCTGCCCTCAGTGCGAAATAAAAAAAAAAATAAAAAATTAGCCTCTGCACAAAGAAATTAATGCATATAAAATGATAGACAATATCATTAAGGAAAAAAGTTTCCAAAGTACAGTAAATCAAAGAAGCATATCAAGGAAATTTTACCTTATTCAGTAACACACTATAATTGGGAAATTGTTTACCGTCCTTTCATTTATCAACATTCTTCGGGTTTGTCATTAAAGTCATGCTTCTTAAGACAAATTATATTTTGCCAAAAAGAAGCCAAATTAAAATTCCTACTCTCACAAAAAACATCCAACTCTCCACATCATGTTTCATTACCTCATGACTAAATTTATCAGAACTGTGACATCAGAAGAGACCAATTAAACTAACACCATTCTTTCTCAAAGATTAATAGTTTCCTAAACCTAATTGCAATGCTATTGTGAAGCTATAGATTAGTTTGTTCTAAGTATATTGTTCACAATCTTAAAACCAATAAGGAAAAAAACTACATCATTTAAGAGAATTCAAATTTGATTACTGTCCTATTATCAAAATTTAATGTACTAAACCAAATTCTGCAAGTTCGGACACTAGCAGTAAAGGATATATTCTTAACATGTATCGATACAATACAGTATTTCTTTCATCAGGTTGGTTCTGGTGGTTTGGAGAAGGCTGGGTTGACCTGTGGATATGGACCAGCAATCTCCTTGATGAAATTCTTCCACCAGAATTACTGGATAGAACAAGCCTACCTGAAGCAGGCAATCAAAAGAGCACTTTCAACAATGAAGTCCAGTCAACTAATGCAACAGATAATTCCTTAAATTTACATTCAGCACTACAAGAGCCTGCTAAATCTCCTAAAGAATAATGATAAAACTTCAAGATCACTGCTACTGTCCGACTCTTATTAAATGTAAAAAGAATTTGTTCTACCCATCATGTAGTTTATATGTATGTTTTTACTGGATTTAAATGTAAATTAACTGTAATGAATGTTGATTTTATAATAAATCCTTAATGCAGAAGGTAATCTAATTTCCTTGAATAAAATAAGAACATATGAACTTAGTAGCACACAAGACACAGTGGGTACTGTAATCTAAAAGAGAATTTGTGATGTGACCAAAAATTCCACATTTATACGCTTAATAAAATGTATTTTAGATGACGTAACTGCCCAAGGAGAAGGGAGATCTTCAAATCACTTAATGAGCACCAATACTATTTTTCCAATCAGTAAATTTCTATTCTCCATTCTCATAACAGTAATGTGGTAACAAAATAAAGCACACATTCCTCAAAATTATAAAAGCATAGAACAGATTATGACAACGAAATTTTATGAAAAATCAATTAAAAAGTATAACAGAGTATTATTGTATACAGTATAATGGAACATCAAGATTCAATGCATTTGGAATAGAGAGCCAAATGCCTACCAGGGCTACTAATTAGTGGAAAATTGTGACCTAGAAAAGCAAAAATATATCAAAATATGTATTTCTACAGCTAAGGCTTCATTGAGTAGTACTAAATACTGTGTGTACAATTTATTCCACCTACATCCGTAACGTCACAAGGTCCAAATACTGTAGGTATCCAGCTACTAAAGCAATGGCTCTAGCAATAACTGTAGCACTTGGGTTTCATTTCTACAAATATTTAATATAAAAAATGGAATTCACTACAATTCATTACAGGAATACCTTGAGATACGAGCTTTATGCGTTCCGGGGGACCCGAGCTCATATGTCAATTAGCTCGTATTTCGTATCAATTTTTTCCATATAAAATAACTAAAAAAATATTAATCTGTTCCCACCCTCTGAAAAAACACTTAAAAACAGTATATTACAGTGGAAAAATGACACACGACACACTTGCAAGAGTTTGTATTTTTCCTAACATGCAAACCCGAATTCTTTACTATAGGAGATATTCTAGCGCGAGCTGGAAAATATGGCAGAAAAACCTTAAGGTCGTTAATGAACGGGCAGGTAGTTATCCACCTGTTAGAGGTGGGGGACCACCGGTCGGTTGCTAGTGTTTACATTCAATCGGATTCTAGCTAGGACTATCTAGGGGGCGGTGATGGAGGGAAGATTTGTGTTAAGAATTCGGGTTTGTATGTTAGGAAAAACACAAACTCTGTTACAAGTTTGCCATTTGTTCCTACACTGATACAAACCCTCATTCTTTACTATAGGAGACTTAGTCCCGAGGCTAGGGTGTCCAAGGAGTTTCCTATTCATAGACTAGACTATCGTGAAGAAAAAATCTGTAAATTTTTCTTTGTAGATCCCCATAATCTTAGCACAACTGAAAGTTAGTAGCTTTGTGGAAACAAATGTTTCAGGATGAAGTGGGTCAGGAACATTCCACTCGGACCCCTTCATACTTGGGATTCCCCCGACCTTGAAAAGGGGACACCTTGTGACAATGAGTATAACTTATACCCTGAGAGAGGAATAAGATGAGTTTCATACCTTATTTCCATTGGTGAGTCCAGCTGAAACTGGCTACAGACTAGGAAACCCAGATGGTAGGGTGAAGGAAACAAAGAAGATAGATGGATGTCCTTCTTAAAACCTAGTGTAACACAGTATCCTTAACCAATGGCTACTGTCCCCTGAAAGGTTGTAAAGGTAGCTACGGCTCCTGTTGACCTGCCACAATAGGCCCTATAGAAAAGATGTCTAGAGACCTATGTGTCACGTCGCTCAAATAGTGATCTGTGAATGTAGATTGGCGTTCCCAGACCCCAGCTCTTAAGACTTAGGAGAGACATTTCTCTTAAAAGCCAGTGAGGCAGCCACTCCCCTAACTTATTGAGCTTTGGGTTGTGCTGCCATTGGGTCTCCGTGAATATCCCTCGCAATAACTTTCTGGAGCCAGAAAGAGATGATGTTGCGAGAGAGTCTCTTCTTTACCTTGTTGGTACTAAGGAAGAGATGACAGAGACGTGGTCTGAAAGGTCTGCTATGCTTCAAGTATTTCCTTACACCCTGACTGGGCACAGTAACAACTGGTCTGTATCCTGTGTTACCTTATTGAGGCTGGAAAACTGAAATTCTCGAGACCTCTCATCAGCAGATGAAGGATTCCGAGTCTTAGCCACAAAGCCTGGTATGAAGTCGAGAGAGACTTCTCCCAATCCTCTAGAATGGGTGACGTCGTAAAACAGACCATGTAGCTCACTGACCCTTTTGGCTGAGGCCAGAGCTACCAGGAAGACGGTCTTAAGGGTCAGAAAGTAGTCTGAAGCCCTATTTAAGGGTTCATAGGGCGGACGCTTCAGGGAACGTAAGACCGAAGACATGTCCCAAGGTGGTGGTCTAATCTCAACAGGGGGGCAAAATGCTCAAAACCTCGAATCAACAAGGTGATATCTTCTGAGGCGGAAAAGTCAACCCCTCTCAGTCTACAGATGAAGCTCAAAGCTGAGCGATAGCCCTTAATCGCCGAGACTGAGAAGAGCTTTTCCTCCCTGAGGTACAACAGGAAATCCACCACTAAAGGAAGAGAGGGATCGAGTGGAGACATGCCTCGCCCTCTACACCAAGCTGCAAACACTCTCCATCTTGCTTGGTAGAGGTTTGTGGAAGATTGGCGCAGGTGCCTGGATATGTGCTCAGCCACTCTCTCTGAAAAGCCTCTAACTCTGTGGAGTGACTGGACAGCCTCCAGGCGTGAAGCTTCAGCAAGGGAATTCTCCCATGGGGTACACCACTGTGTGGCTGCGTCAGCAGAAGGGGTTCCAGAGGAAGAAACCTTGGAACTTGAACCAGAAGGGAAAGAAGGTCCGCGTACCATTCTCTGCTTGGCCATGCCGGAGCTATTTGGGTTAGATTGCAGTTCTGGGAGGTCATGAGTTTGTTGATCACCCTTCTCAGCAGGCAAAAGGGTGGAAAGGCGTATGCGTCCAGGTTGTCCCAAGAAAGAATGTTGAAGGGCGTCCTGGAGCGCTACCTGATGATCTGGAACTGGAGAACAGTAGCAAGTAAGCTTCGCATTCAGAGAAGTGGCGAACAAGTCTATTGTGGGGAAACCCCACAAAGCTATTATTGCCTTCGCTACTCGAAGATCCAAAGACCATTCGCCACTCAACACTTGGTGATGCCTGCTTAGTTGATCCGCAATGATGTTTCTCCGACCCGGAATAAACCTGGCTGTGAGAGGAATGTCATGACCTTCCGCCCACTGGCAAATCTGTACTGCTAGAAGACAGAGGTTTCTTGCCAGAGTAACCCCTTGCTTGTTGATATACGAGACGGTTGTGGAGTTGTCGCTCATCAGCACCACCCCCCCTCATCCTTGTAGATGATCTACAAAGTATTTTAGGCCTTTCCAGGCTGCTAACAATTCCAGGTGATTTATATGGAGAGTTTGCTTTATCAGAGACCAGTCTCCTGATGCTAACTTCAGGCCTAGGTGGAAACCCCAGCCTCGTCGCGACGTATCCACAGAGAGTTTAAACTTCGGATTGGGGCTTTGGAAATGAATGGCCGTCAGGGTATTCTCTCTGGCTGACCACAACTGAAGATCTTGTATCACAAGAGCTGTAACCTCCACTGGCAAGAATGGGGAATCGTTCTTTTGAGACCAATGGGTCTTCAGATGCCACTGGAGACATTGCATTCTTGATCTTCCACCTGGAACTAGTTTTTCCAGAGAGGAAAGATGGCCCAGAAGACTGCCACAAAATGGCTGGAGGAGGCAGTGGAGACAAGACTTGGGCGATGGATTGTTCCAGTCTCAGAGATTCGTCTCCTGAAGGGAACACTCTTCCTAGCTGGATGTTGATGGACATCCCCAGATAGTTCATGACTTGAGTCGGAATCAAGCAAGACTTCTCTACGCTTACAAGAATCCCCAGAACCTTGCAAAGGTCGAGAAGCCTCCTCAGGTGATCCAGAGCTTGTTCCCTGGACGAGGCCAGGAGTAGCCAATCGTCCAGATACCTTAGCAGGCATATCCCGTGCTTGTGTGCCCAGGAGGATACGAGCTCGAAAACCCTTGTAAACACCTGTGGGGTGGTCGAGAGACCAAAGCATAGTACTTTGAATTCGAAGCTTCGACCTTGAACCACAAAGCGCAGGAATTTCCGAGCCGACAGATGGATTGGTACTTGAAAATATGTGTCTTTCAAGTCCACAGATGCCATAAAGTCTCCTGGACACACCGCTTGGATCACGGAGGCTGCTGTCTCCATTTTGAATGGAGTCTGCTTCACAAACTGATTTAAGGTTGAGGAATCAATTACTGGTCTCCAACACCCCCGAGGCTTTCTCTACCAGAGAGAGGTGACTGAAAAACCACGGTGAGGTGTTAGGGACCTGATGGATGGCGCACTTCAGAAGCATGCTCTGGATTTCCTGAGCTAGGGCCTGCTGTTTCCCGCGATCCCGAGGGACCTGGGAGGACGAGATCGGAGGAGGAATTAGAGGAGGAGGAGAGCCTCTGAAAGGGATGCGGTAACCCAACGAAGCACCTTGATGGTCCATTACATGGCCCCCATAGCTTTCCACCTCCAACTCCCCTGCAGGCAACCCCCTACGCACTGGAAGGGGGGAACCGAGACCATATTTCTGTCTAGGGTTCCTCCCTCTACCTTTAGCCTTGGGAGGAACCGACTTTCCTCTGCCCATAGGTTTGGCAACAAAGGAGGGGCGGCGGAAGCTCTTAGCTGGAAGTGGAGCCGCAATTGTGGCCTCAGGTTGTGGAGTTGGCTGCTGCTGCATTGTGTGAAAGGAAGCAGCCTTTTGCATCGCGGTGTCCTGCGTCTCTTTCCTCCAAGTATCTAAAGTAGAGGAAACTGCTTGCTTAGAAAAGAGAAGAGGTTGTAGAAGGTCCGAGTTTCTCAAATCTGATCCCTCGGCCTTACCGATGCTCCTATGAAGTCTGGAAACTACTGATTCCCTCCTTTTGAGAACCCAATTGCCCCACATGGTCGCTGTTGTAGCGGTTAGAAACTCCATTGTCTTGGTCCCAGCAGCCAGGACTTCCTGTAGGGACTGCATGGAGTCTTGGTTTGACAGGTCCTCGTGACTCGCGAGGTAGCAGACTGGACCAGACCACGTGTCAAACCAACATAAAGCCTCCAGAAGGGACATTGAAGCCGCTTCCATTGCCGAGGCTTCTGTGGCTGAGAAAGAGACTGGAAGAGTAGAATCTCGCTCCAAGGAGCAGCCAGGTGTGAGCCTCGCCATGAGGGAATCCAAGGTCAGAGGAGAAGGGTTGGCGTCTCTGACCTTGTAAAGCGCTTTTGCCTCATAAACGGGAATTTCAAAAGTTTATGGGATCCCTGAGACTTCAGGGAACCCGTTTCTCTCAAGACCGCCTGCAAGACATTCCTCAGACGGCCTCTAGTGTGAACAGACCAGGGAAGTTCAATTCTGGCCTTAGGGTTCGGTGGGGGACGACACAGCCTATCTAAGGCTGGAGCGTCAAGAGGTCGAGGAGACAGATGCAAATCGCCGAGGCCCGAGATATTACACATAGTTCTTAAAGCCCTTAAATAGGAGGACTCCAAGTCCTTCGACGGCGGCTCTTCCGAGGAATCCTCAGGCTGCGCTAATTCCTCGCGTGTTATTACAGGTGAAGTGGAGATGCAAGCAGCAGACAAACCTTTTACCTTACCCCTCACATTTCTTTTTCGAAAGGGGAAAAATGATAGAAGTTGGAGTGTCTGGTGGTAATGGCGAAGTAGAAGACCATGCTACCGTTGTTGCAAGGGAAGGCTGAGCACTGGATAATGGCGCCACGAGCACCTGACCTTGCGTGGATGTAGACAATCTAGGGGAAAGCGACCAAATTTTCGGAACTGACCTAGTAGAATTTTTAGATTCCTCTCTTTGAAAGGTCTGAAGGACAAGGTGGAAGAGGCCGAATTGATCGGTGATCTGGCCTTTACCCTCTGCTCTCAACTGAAGAGAAGGTTGAACCCCTGCGTCTTCTTCCGAGGTTTTCGAGAAGCTCGTAATCCCTAACTCATTAGGATGCAAGGGAACCGGGTGCAAGGTTGTCCTGTCTGAAACACGAGGGCGAGGAGATTGACCCTGCGAATGTATGACCGGAGACTTGCGAGATCGAGAAGTCGAAGGGCGAGAGCGACCTTTCTCTAATGATAAGGAGCGAAAGCAAGGAGAAGCACTCTTTCTAACTTTCCTAGAGTGATCGGAGACCCTCAAACTAATATGTGAAGGAGAGGGTTCGAGATTAGGACGCGCTATGCCCTTGGCCGTGTTCCTGGCGCGATCAGATGAAAAATCGTGATAAGAATCGGCAGGCGATTTTGAGCGTTCGCTGTGGGAAGCGCTTCTCTTAGGGGAGCGCTTATTATGCTTTGAAGAGCTCTTTTGCGACGAAGAGCGAGAACGTAACGTAGCGCTCTTTTTCTTGAAGTACTTTGAGCGCTTAGATGATCCCTCGCAAGAGAAAGACAACAGTGAGGCAGAACGATGACAAGAGGAAGCGCTCTTCTTAGGCTTGCGCCGAGAGCGCTTATAGTCCCGTGAAGAGACAGAAGGAGAGGAAGAGCGAGAACGATGATGTCTCTTCCTATATCGCCTGTCTCTCCGGCGAGAATGTCTAGGCGAAGGAGAGCGAGCTCTCCTTTTCCTCTTCTCTCTCTCCCTCCTAGCTTCCGAGGAGGAGGAGGAGGAGGGGGATGTTTGAGCTTGCGACGCTGTGATATTGTAGAAGCGCAAACGGTGTGAGAAGTAGGCGCCGCAGGAGCTGAAGTTACTACATTCACTGAAACTTCAGCGGGCGCCGACTGAGTTGACGGGAGGTAGGCAAGATCCAGAACTTTCGAGGGTTCCAAAACAGAAGGGACCTGATTTTCATCAATCAAAATACACATTCCATTACCTTTGATATAAATTATTAGTGGGCAGTTTCTGGGAACCTAAGACAGAAAATCGAGGGGACTTCAAAAACTCTTTGTCTTGGAGAATAGTGGACATTCTTCATGTGGTTAGATGTAGTGCGTACGAGTTGGGGTATAGTCTTACCAACGTTGAAACCAACTGTCCAAAAACACTGGGCTTGTATAGCAACCTTTTAGTACGTTCTGATAACAGGCCGCAATACATACCTATCTCGTTCAAAAATTACCTGCCAAGTTAAATTCCTATTTGACCTTTGCCTTCATGTTTGATGACCTGGCCCTCATTGTAACATACACATGAACTTATTGGTGGTTTATGCCTACTAAATATATCTATCTTGGATTATATCTTTGGGCTTTTAAGGCTTTCAACTCTATCTCATTGCATAACTTCAGAAACTATTTCATGCAAAAAGTTGATACAGTATAACAAATTAGAATGAGCAGTTGTTTACAGGCCTTTAAGAGTGAAAAGGATATAAGGATCTATGCTATCATCTCTGTCTTCTGCCTCACACTCTAGTTGTCTATAAAAGAGTGGCTAGAAATGTAGGAATGAGAGGGTTTTCCAGCAGAAGGGTCAAAAGTAAATAAACAATCTCAGGCTCTACAAGAGAATTTAAAATAAGCGATGTACCATGCACCATCAGAACCCTTACTGAATGGTGTCCTAGAATCCCTAGCTACGACTTGAGAAGTTAAGACGCGTTTGAAACAGGGTTAAGCCTGAGATGTGGTGGATAATGTGGGAGGGTGGGCTGTGCCACCCTAGCAGTACCAGCCAAACTCGGATGAGTCCCTTGTCAGGCTGGGAGGAACATAGAGAGTAGATGTCCCCTTTTTTGTTTCATTTGTTTGATGTCGGCTACCCCCAAAATTGGGGGAAGTGACTTGGTATATGTATGTAACAATATTAAATTAGATTTTTCTTATACGAACTATAAAAAAAAAATTACAAGAGAAATAAAATAGAACAGCATGCCCGTGTGTACCCTCAAGCAAGAGAACTCTAATCCAAAACAGTGGAAGACCATGGTACAAAGGCTATGGCACTACCCAAGACTAGAGAACAATTGTTTGATTTTGGAGTGTCCTCCCAGAAGTGATGCTTACCAAAGCTAAAGTGTCTCTTCTAACCTTACCAAGAGAAAAGTAGCCACTGAACAATTACAGTGCAGTAGTAAACCCTTTGAGCAAAGAAGAATTGCTTGGTAATCTCATTGTCAGGTGTACGAGGACAGAGAAGAATGTGGAAAGAATAGTCCAGATGATTTGGTGTATGTGTAGGCAAAGACAAAATGAGCCATAACCAGAGAGCGGGATCCAATGTAGTACTGTCTGGCCACTCAAAGGGCCCAATAACTCTCGGGCAGTAGTATCTCCTCGGGTGGGTGGTGTCCTATTACCAAGCCAACTTAAAAGAAAGAAGACAATATGAAATGCACATCATTTTATCGTTGGTAGACACTATTAGTCTCATTGCTTTACTAAAGGCATTAGTATATTGGACAGAAAGAAAACTAATAATATTTCAATGTTTAAGGGGTAACGTCGACAATACTACCTATCTTTAAGATAATTTGTATTTTCCTAGTTATACAAGCCCGAGGCCTTTATATGAGTTTACTCCAAAGTCACTCATTTATGTCCAGAATTAAGATGTGGAATTCTGGTAAGATTGTTTGGTTACCAACTATCCCACCCAGGATAGGAGGAAGCATCTGCGTTAACAAGACAGCTTCACTATCTCAAGGTCAAGACTTGCCGGGTGGATGAGGCGGGACATAAAAATAAATGACTCAGGTTTGTATAGCAAGGAGATACAAATATTAAAAATTTGTAGTTTGTTCCTACGCAAATACACTCTCTCATCATTTATATGGGGAGTCTTCCTTACGTGGGAGGAAGTCCCATGTAGCAAAGGGGTGTCTGTCTAACCTTTAACCCCAAGAGCAACATTCTAAGGCAAACTCGTACGAGGCAAGGTCTAGAAATCAGTCCAGAATAGTGACAAAGTCACTACTCTCACAAGATTAGGATTATCTTAATATATTTAAAAATTATTATTCTTTAAAATGAAATGTCACGTAAAAAAAGACAGGGTCTCTTACCATCACGAGTGTTTTTTCTTCAATTCGGATACTCACTCATGTTCATATAAAAAGGAAACCCAAATTATTCCTCCTTTAAAGCATAAAATTTTTTATAAGATATGTTGAGCAGCAACTAATAGACCCAAAGAAAAAGTGGCAGTGTAGGTAGTCTGCTCTTCCAGACCTCGGTACTAAAGACTTGCACTAGAGTAGTTTTAGTGAACACTAGGGTTACAGCAATACCGCGGATGTCACGAGCTCTGTGAGGGGATCCTGATAGCTTTTCTCCTGAGGACTTATAAGCTTTAAGAATCCCTTCTTGTAACCCAGAAGAGATAGTATTCTTTGTCACTCTCTCTTTGTTGTGACCTGTCCTCAAAAATAGGTTAAGGACTTTACGACAAAAGAAGCCACTCTTTTAAGATAACATCTGACTAATCTCACAGAACAAAGTAACAGACTGTCCGGATCACTAGTCATTTCTCTGACAACTGATATAGAAGGAATCAAATCTGTCTGCAATGGGTGGATTTTGTTTTTGCCACAAACTCTGGAGCAAAATAAAACCGATCTTTCCACCCTTTGGAGTGTGAAAAAAATTAAGATAAGCTGTGCAGCTCACTTACTTTCTTAGGCAAAGCTATGGCCAGAATGAAGACCGTATATAAAGTAAGGTCTCTAACGAAGGTTTTATGAAGAGATTCATAAAGTGCCATCTGTAGAAATTTTAGAACCTTAATCACACACTCCAAAATGGGGAGTTTAGTTCTCTGGGTGGGCAAGACTGCACAAAGTTCTTGATCAGGGCTGAGAGTTCCCACAAAGAGAAGTCCACTTCCTGCAGGTTGAAGACTGTCCGATAACATTTTACCACTGTTACAGAGAAATGTCTCCTCCAGTAATAATACTTAAAAATAAGCAATCAACAAAATAGTGTGAGTGAAAGACACACCACTTTGCTTGATAGACTGCAGTGGAGGATTTGCGGAGATATCCTGATAACTGCTTTGCAGTCAATCTGTCTTGAAAAAGCTTCTCTTTCTGAGGATATACTGTAAAACCTCCAATTGTGAAGAGATTGGCAGTGTACTGCGTTGTGGAACTTCTGACATGAGGTTGACAGAGGTTTGACCACTCTTATACAGTGTACTTCTATGAGAAAATACATATGGCTGGGATACCACTGCATGTGAGGCCATACTGGAGCTAGTAGCATTACTCCTATATTTTTGACTCCCTGATCTTTTTCAGCACTTGACGGATCAAGCAGAATGGTGGAAAGGCATTAAAGTCCAGTCCCTACCACTGGTGATGGAATGCATCCTCCATTATCTGAGCTAGGTCTGAGATCGGAGAGCAATACACCGGGAGTATGTGGTTCAGGAGTGTGGCAAACATGCCCATTATCGGGGAACCCCACAAAGTCAAAAGATTCTTCGCCACTTGAGGATGCAAAGACCATTCTGAACCAACTGTCGTCCCCACTTGGCTCAGTTTGTCCGCTATCACAATCTTCTTTCTTAGGATGAAGAACTGCATTTATCTGGGCCTAATATGTATTCCCACTGCAAGTTGGCATAACAGATGGGATACTGAACCTTCTTGTTAGTTTACGTCAGTCACCACAGCCTTGTTGTCGCTCATCAACAATACTTTGTGACCCTTGATGGTTTCTGAAGAGTGGAGTAATGCAAAGTATGCATCTTTCATTTCTATGTACTGTACTGTAGTTTATATGGAATGTCTTATCTTCCTGTGACCATATCCGTGAAATCTGTTCTTCCCATAGATAGGCTACTCATCCCTGGTGAGAAGCATCTGTAAAAAGGAGAAAATTTAGAAGTGAAACCTGTAGCAGTGTTCCAGCCGACACGTTCTACTCTTTCAGCCACAATGAGAGATCTGTTCTTACTGCTCAGGGGACTTTTTTATTGAATGAGCTGATGGGGAGTCTGATGTTTGTGACCACTGGCTCCTCAGTGCTCATTGCAATGAGCGAGGGTGCATCTTCCTGAAGGGAACTCGCTTCTTGAAAGAGGCAAGGTAACCTAGAAGTTTCTACCAGGACTGGGCTGGAAGAGATTCCTTTTTGAGGAAAAGGGCTGCTACTTGTCTGAACCTTTGAATTCTAAGGACGGAAATGCTCGTGCTTGGGCCGAGTCTATAGCCATTCCCAAATAAAGAAAGCACCTCAAAGGAAAAAAGTTGACTTCTCCCTGTTGTGTATGAGCCTTGATCTTCATTTTGCCTGTCGTCCAGTTACTGTACCTCAGGAGCCTTAAACACATGGTATGAACCCAAGCTGAAACTAGGGAAAACAGACAGATGAATGAATACCTGTGGGGCTGTGGATGGGCTGAAGCATAGCACTTTGAACTGGTAAATCTTGTCTTTGAAAAGGAATACGTTTCTGAAAATGAATCCGTCTTTCTTGAGAAGTGATGAACAGGGATCTGAAAATACTGTGCGCATCTTTCAGGCTTATGGTCAGCAGAAAGTTGTTCTTTCTGATGGGCTGAAGAACTGTGTTTGGGGTTTCCATCTTTAACCTTATTTTGAGAACAAACTGGTTCAAGTGGGAATGGTCTATGACAGGTCTCAAACCCCCAGTTAACTTTTTCACCAGGAATAGGTTGCTAAAAAAGCCTGGGGACCTCACTAAAACCTCTTCGATGGCATCTTTTTTAAGCATTTGTGACACTTAGTCCCAGTAGGAGGTCTTTCCATGATCCTCTCTATTAAAATGAGAGGATCATCGGAGTTGTAGTCCGAGGAGGGCGACAGCTCGTGAATGCGACACAATACCCCGAGAAAAGCACTTCTATGGGCCAGGGATCTGCCCCAAAGAACTGCCACCTCATCCAATGACTTTGCAAGCACCCGCTTAATGATGGTAAGTCAGGGGACCTGCCCTCCATAGTGGGAGCCTCGCTGACCTCTGCTACTTCGTCCTGAGACAAAAAAAAGAAGTCTGGTCATGTCTCTTGGATGTTTGACCTTTGTCTGGCTCAGGTAGCAATCTATGCTGCCAAGACTGTTTGAAAGGTGAAAGTTTGTGTACCTTGAGGTCACAGCCCTTCTCAGGTAAAAAGTGTGGCTAGATCTTTCACACTTCTCCCCTGTAGCTGCCACTTCTGCAGGGGGGAAGAGAGTAGGGTTATCTATGATGATCAAGTTCCTAAGGAAAAAAGCATCCCTGGGAGTAATCTGTCTTGTGATATTTAAGACCACTACGTCACCTTTTAAGAACACAAGTTTCCCCAAATAGAAACAATCTGATGAAATATAAACTAATAGTTTTTTCTCTTGACTGCACATCTCCTCGAACTGCTTATCAACATATGGGATTTTCAGGTTCTCTGAAATCACTATAAAGGACACTTCTCCTGACTAGTGACCACGTTAGGAGCAGGATTGGAATTCTGACATGGCAGCTACCTACAGGTTATGAATTTCTGATGCTGCTAAGGTGGAAGGTGAGAGGGTTTGTCGTTTAAGACTCCAGGAGTTTAGCAGGGTTTGTCGTTTAAGACTCCAGGAGTTAAGCAACATCTGGATTTACCGGTAGAGAGCTCGGGTGAGCTTCAGAGCCAACATAAAACTTTGTCTGCCTCGATAGGGCAAGAGGATGCAGTTTGGATGATCTACTCAATCTAAGAGATTTTTCAGCTGCCAAAGTCTGTTTACTGAGTAAGTCAAGTGTCTAAAACCTGGTTTGAAAGACACATCAAATCTGTGATACGTATTCTGAGATCCTGGAAACCCGCTGTTAATATTGCATCTCATTCCTTGGCATGAGGAGGGTCACCAAACCCATCGAGTTTCCTAATCAAACTCACACGACGTCTCGCATGGGCAAGAAGTTGGCACTTCCAAAGGGATTACTTCGTGATCGCAGGAAGTCTGCAGAGTCTGTTCTGGTGAGTCATCAATAGTGATAGGAGCTAACATGGATGTTCTATTGTCCTGTGTCATCGCCACAGGTCTAGGTTCCTGATCATGGAACAATCTTTCCGCTTTGCTCAGAAGATCTTTCCTCTCTCTCCATATTAGGGAGGAAAACCTGAAAAAGTGTGTGGCGAGCCCTGATTACTCCTTATTAAGGACCCTGTCAAAGTTGGGAGAGATCGAAATGGTTTCGTTTCCCTCCTAGGGGTAGAGACCATGATTTACGTATTGCTACCTGAAGATAAGGCGAGTAAAGCTCTACCACCTTTTTTATTCCACAGACCTCGAGACTGCAGCTCTGAAAACGAGGAAAATCAGGTTTTCTCAGGGGCAATATAGACAGGAATGAGCGACGTGACCACCAATTTATTCAATTTTCTTGATGAAGGCTTCCAAATCTGCACGCCTTAACCGTTTGACTGTGGCAGGCTGTCCTCTAATTTCACGCGTGTTCATGGCAGCACGTTCAGTGTGTTTACACGTGTGGATTATTCTACCTTTATTTTACCTGCGAGACAAAATGTGCACTCCCCCCCTGGGCAGAAATATTGAACCTGTAATTTTGGGATAGAAATTTATGCCACATTAGACATTCTTAATCAATGAATGATTTGAGGTTTTTGGCATCCTGACATCTAAAGTCTTTGATGCCACAGATATTCTTAAATCATCTGTAAAGGAAGAGGGAGCCTTCTTAGGAGAGCCAATGGCTTCCTTTTGCAGAGGAGACCATTTTGGCACCTTTCCATATTGGAAGGCCAAGCTCGCTGCGAGCTCGTAATGGCAGATAATAAAATCCCTCCAGCAATGCTGATTTTGTGCCTGGAGAGATAGGTTGATCTGCTCCCACTCTATGCACTGGTCGGATAAGGACCAAAGCCTGAGGATCAGTATCACTGTGCCTTATCTTGGGTCAACTGTGTCCCATAGGGGACAGCACATTAGTCACCTCAGTACTTTGAAAAGGATGACTGTCATTTTTGGACACTGGAGTTTCTGAAAACTTCGAAAAAGGATGGATCCGAGTGGGAGATAACATGAGGAATTATTGAAGGTTTCAAGTTTCTTTCCCCGAGAAGGGGACGAAGCAGAAAGTGTATGTTCTCATCTGGTCTTTTTGAGCCTTGCATTAGATCTTTCCCACTGGGAAGACAGCCAATCCATGCAAAAGTCGCATGTAGAGAAAGGGGTATAACGTTTACCTCAACAACTTGAGCAAACAGGATAAGAACCGACCTTGACCCGGCTCATGAAGGTGCCACACTGATGCCCATCAAAACCAGGACAGGTTCTCAGACTACCTTTACCAGTACTCATGATCACACTCGTACAAGCAAAAAAGAAAAAGTACAAGCCCCAAGAATAAAACAGCGCAGAAGAGGCCTTAACACGTCTGATAGGTACAGCAACCACGAGATGGCTAGAGCTGTCTTGCTAACACAGACACTTCCTCCCAGTGTGGGTGGGATAATCCGACATCTTCTCAATTCTGATCGGAACTAAATTATTTGGGAGTTAACCCATATAAATGACGAGCTTCTGGAGACTAAGGCAACATGAACAGCAGGAGAGATTCTTGGAAATAATACCAGTTTGTAACAAGCTACAAGCAACCATTATGAGACAAACTAAAACTTTCTCAAACAAATAATAGATTGCCACTATCCCTGTTAATTCCCAGGTTCATTTAAAAGGTTTTAAAGAAAATGTCCATGGTCTATTTCCTTTTTCATGCAATGAAATCTCCCTTTTCTATAATATTCTAGAGTATCAGAGTATTAAACTACAATACTGTACTTAATTCAATAATTCCCATACTATAGTCCATTTCTTTTATCGAGGCAGATTTGCACCGACTCGCAGCGGTGCCCTTTTAGCTCGGAAAAGTTTCCTGGTTGCTGATTGGTTAGAATTATCTCGTCCAACCAATCAGCGATCAGGAAACATTTCCGAGCTAAAAGGGTACCGCTGCGAGTCGGTGCAAATCTGCATCGCTAAAAGAAATTGACTATAGAAACACACACTTGCTACTCTACATTACTTTACTTTCTAACTACAGTACTACTGTATAATCTATAAATGGGACAAATTTATAAATAAATCCAACCAGTGTAATAGAAGGTTCTTATAATTTATTAACTTGTATATCAGTCGAAAATTACCATTTATAATTTATTTACATTTCTAACAAGTTTACAAATCAAAGCTTAAATACAGTATGAAATAGATAAAATTTGGCATGAAACATCATCTTCCCATTGCACTTTATATTTATATATAAAATAGCAAAAAAACACAGAGCCTATCAAAATAAATTAAAAAAAAAAGTCCACAAAACACTATCAAATATCTTTCCTTGAATAAAATATTTCTCTATCGACCAATCTAGACTTAAGGTTTGTACAAATATTTTAACAGTACAGGTGCGTTAAACATAATACTACTTAGACAATAGTACAGAGTTTCTCTCATTTCAGGATAGAGATACAGTAAACTTCTTTTTTACAAAATGCTTCAGATACAGACACATATGAAAAATCTATGTAAAATAACACAGTTACTACCAAGTTCAAATTACAACTATGTACATGAGGCATAATTTGTCTAATATTTGTTAATTATCAACTTACACTTTGCTAAGTAAGAAACGAGACAACAAGCCTGGTGGACGTTTCAAAAAGTAAAATCCTCTATGGGTATAAAGTTTTGCACGATATAAAAATATAACAAAAACAACAAATTATACTTCATCAATCTGGAGTCTTTTTAATTCATTACTCTAAAATGTAGTTATGTACCGAAAGGCATAAACTATTCTGGAGATTCTCTTTCCTCGCCTTCAATATCTTCAGATGCTGAAAGGTAAATTACAAGCATGTTACTACCCCACATTCTAAAACTATTTACTAAGATCAATAGATTAACTAAAACTATAATAAATAGACCTTACACTTATAGCATAAGGGAGCTAAGGCCTACCCACATAATTCTTAAAATAATTTTAGAGATATTACCTAACCACGTAGAGTTAAAATGAATATAACAAAACTTTTAAAAACGGGACTGATACCACATGAATAAGACTGAAGATAGATGAAATGCTTACAAACTAATACCACGACAGTGCTGCTTGGATTAGAAATTACACCTAGGGAGGCAACAATGCACTTTAATAATGAAGTACCCACAATTACCAATCTTGATATTTTCTTAAATAAGGTTGAAAATATCAAGGGAACATAGTAAATGAAAATGTGACCTTGATATATATGTGAAAGAGAGAGAGAGAGAGAGAGAGAGAGAGAGAGAGAGAGAGAGAGAGAGATAAAAAACTCTTTTCTAATTTAAATTTGATCAATAAAACTTCTGTGCAATTTCAAATCTAAATGACTTACAATAAACTAATGTCCAGTGTGGTATTTTTGCCTTTTGAATCATCTCTAAACAACTTTGGATTAGTAAAACTACATGCATCTACAAACCACAACAAAGACCAATACAAAAAAAAGGAAAAAGAAGGGTTTAGGCTGGTGAAAAAGAAGGCTACTTTTTAAACAATTCAAATATTGCCCAACAAATTGTCAGTTTCCAGTCATAACAATATTGTGTAATCTTTTATATACTGGGACATGTAATGCTTCAGGAGCAAGTAGAATTTCTATTGGTTTCCATAGTACATAGCCTACTTCTGTATTTTTTCACTCTCTACATAACCAGTTAATCTCATTATTGCAATGCTACAAGTACAACCAGTACTGTGACATTTTAAGAACATATTCATTCCATATACACAAACCACTGATCTTTACTTAAACTAGCATATTCAATTACCTTGTTATTTCTATACTCACAAGATGTTCTTACAGATTCTCTAGAAGCATGATTCTAATAATGTCTACTCCTAACACACTCTCATTTCAATAGATTTATGTCTCTCAAAGACGTGAAGGATAGATTTTTTATTCTTTGCTTCTACATTTACATTTTGTTTTGCCCCCAAGATCTGTTGAGGGAGTATCCATGGAAAACTTTGTGAAGAAATAACTTGTTGAGGTTTGAGACTCCTCTAACATTGTTTTCCAAACCACATTTGGACTAGGAATCACCTGTTGTAAAACCCTTGAGTAGGGTTCAAGACCTCTTCAATCAAATTTTTTTTCCAAAAGCTTCACAATTTCCAATTTTAAAATGTGCGCCTTTGCTTATTTGCTAGATAACTTGGAAATAGTTTTGGTTCCTTGGAAAACAAAAGATTGGAGGCTAGAGAAATCAAGTAACCTTTGGCAGAAATTAGCACCCCGTGGATTGGGATGAAGGCTTTCCCAAATGTGACGTGGATTAGGATGAAGGCTTTCCCAAATGTGACGTGGATTAGGATGAAGGCTTTCCCAAATGTGACAAAAGTTTGAAAGTCTTCCTCCTACCAAGGATTTGCAGGGGAAGACTATTGTAGTGTTCTCCAACAAGATCTTTTGAGTCCGGTTGGCAACTCTTCCGTAATGTCTACTAGAGAGGAATCATTCTTCTACCATTAAAAAAGGATGCCTTGAAAGAGGCAATTTGAACTTACCTTGGGTAACTTACTTGGATATTTTTCACCAAATAAAGTTTACGTAATTATTGAAAAGGAAAAACCTCATCTCAGTCTGCTTCTGCCTATGTTTTCTTCATTTTTATCTTCCTGTTCAGAGGGATAATCAGACATTATAACTGGTTTTCCAGTTTGTTTATATCTTTGTACAGGAACTGTTGTGGATTTTTTTCTCAAGGGACTGTTTCAGCAGTTGAGGTACAGTTAGAATCAAAAGAACGCCGACACTCGGGGGAAATCTTTCATCAGATGTCTCTAGTGTTCCCATGACAAAACGGACATGGAGTTGCTCTTCTTACAACTTCTAAGAAATGGGCGGAACATTCTCAAACCTTAGCGAATCAGACAGTATAGGGCTGTCTTTGTTAGCAAAAGTATACAAATGTTACAAATCGAGTTGCCATATTTCAATTCTGTATAATCATTTGACGTCTCAACTTTTCAATACAAATACAAAACATACACACACACACACACATATATATTATATATTATATATATATATATATATATATATACATATATATATATATACATATATATATACATATATATATATACATATATATATACATATATATATACATATATAAATATATATATATATATATATACATATATATATATACATATATATATATACATATATATATATACATATATATATATACATATATATATATACATATATATATATATATATACATATATATACTGTATATACATATATATATATATATATATACATTATGTATATATATATATATATATACATATATATATATACATATATATATATATATATATATACTATTAGGAAAGTCATTTCTGTTTTAGGGGTTGTGGAGACAGGCTGCTTGTAGACTCATGATACAGCCTGTAAGATATTGTATCATTGTCTGAGATTTATTTGATAACCGTCAATGTTCTAATAAATTTGGCTAACCTAATTCATTATTAGTTGATTTGTAAAAGATAGCAGCAGTAAAATAAAATAGGTGCTGTTGATGGAAGGTTGGTAAGTAACGAAATTTAAGTATTAACTTCGCATATTAGATAATCGATGATGGATATAATAGATACTGATGACTGCAAAGCACCTTGAATACAATCAGAATTTATTATTTCGTATTGAAAATAACTTATATTGAGGTATATGAGGATGCTATCACATTCTGGCAAAGAGTTTAAAAAAATTTGTTTTATTGACAAATCATAGTCTCAGAACGACATAATTTTCAGAAATTTTGTCATGAAACTATGATATACCTATTTTCCCAAAATGAATTCTCCTATAATTTTTCCTGAAAATATACACGAATAGATGGCATAAGCACGAAATGATTCACCATTCTAATACAGTGAACCCTCGTTTATCGCGGTAGATAGGTTCCAGTCGCGGCCGCGATAGGTGAAAATCCGCGAAGTAGTGACACCCTATTTACCTATTTATTCAACATGTATATTCAGACTTTTAAAACCTTCCCTTGTAAGTAGTACTGTTAACAAACTACCCTTTAATGTACAGAACACTTAATGCATGTACTACAGTACCCTAAACTAAAACAGGCACAAATATTAAAGGTAATTTTATATCATGCTTTTCCTAAACACGCTAAAAAGCACGATAAAAAATGGCAACCAATGTTTTGTTTACATTTATCTCTGATCATAATGAAGAAACAAACTGGAGGTAGAGCTTTGCTTATTACCCAGACATATTTCCCATACTTTTCCCTTAGAACTACATCACATCTTCCTACTTTAGATATATATATATATATATATATGTGTGTGTGTGTGTGTGTGTATATATATATATATATTTATATGTATACACATATACATACCTACATATATACATAAATACATGCATACATATATATATATATATATATATATTACTGTATATATATGGGTTATGGAAAAAATCCGCGAAGTGGTGAATCCGCGATGGTCGAACCGCGAAGTAGCGAGGGTTCACTGTACCCTTATTGTAAGTTATCAATGATTATATAATTGCTAGTAGCTTTATCTTGAGAAATTAAACAGCTTTGAGATCAAACCAACTTCTTATCAATTTCATGCATAAAGATCTTATAATCTTTATTCAAATACTCTTAGCTTTGTATGATAAAGTCCTTATTTACAGTGATCAAGTGCCCGAATTAGCCCAGCTATAGGGTGCTAGATGTAGGTCTCTTGACCGGGTAAATTACGCAAGGTAGATGGGCGCTCAACAAGCGAAAAATGCATTACTATCCGTGAAGCTCTATTTCGGGTTGTTCGAGCAAAAGCTATCCATACCAACTCCTCAGCCTATCAGGGTATTAGTTAAACCACAATTTCTACAGCTGGTGCCGTGAGTAGGGGAAAGGAAAAACCAAATATTGAAATATCTCGGAAGTGAAAGTTTGATTGTCCTTTTAATCACTAACTTATACAGCTGTGGAGCGATACAGTACTCATGGATTCCTAAATATTTTCTCTCATTCTTAAGATTTTATTTCCTGAGCTTCTTCCTCTATCCCCTGATTCATTATTTAATATTTGTGTTTTTTCTATCATTATTTATTCATTTACTTATTAAATATTATCTTTAAAATGAATGCCCTTCTTCCTCGGTGCTCGTCTTAGGGCGTCAACTTTGGTTCTTAGCTCCTCACTGTGCCTCCATAAAAGAAATCTCTCCCAAGCGGCAGCAGAAACACCTTCACTTGACCATTCCAACTTGGAACTATTTGATATTTGTGTGACACCAAGACAAGATATTCATTAGCTGGATTCCGGTATAAGGCATTTGGAGATCTGTATTTCATTTTCCTCTATCTTAGTTTTTCAATCTCCATCGAAGTAAAAAAAATTGCCTTGTGAAGCATGCTTCCATGAATAAGTGGTGCCCCTCAGATTTTTTATACAGTACAATATATATCCCATTCCTCTATCATTATTCCAGTTAACGAAAATATCTTAGTCGATTTTAAAGCAACTGGTTAAATTTTCCTACAGAGCATTTAAGGTATATAGAGGAGTATAAAATATAAAGATCAAACTATATGCAGCTGGACAAATGTTGGTATACGGATCCTTAAGGAAGCAAATCCTCCAAACGCCTAAAAGCAATTATAGTTATTTTCCCCCAAAATCACCCATTATTTGGATAAGCAATTGATTCTAAGAAAATTATCCCGTTATTTATATCCTGTAATAACTATCTCCAATTTTGCCATTTAGTTTCGATAATTATCAAGTGAATAAAGCACTTACGACAAAGATTAAATTAGCTATGTAGTAAAGACTTTACTATATATGATTAAGATTTTAGTTCAAATGGCAATGCTAATCCTTCAAGGCCAAGATAGCAGACGGTGAGAAGACAAAGCTCAACAATGGGAATGTAAAATAAATGATGAATAAAGGGAAAGTGGCTTAGAGTCTAAAGACTGGAACGGCGCATACCCCTGAATCTGAATAATTTGGGAAATATTTTACAATAAAGTATCCTCACGTATTACGAAATGTTACATTCAATGAATATCTATAAACTGTAAGTAGTTTTTAGCAGTCAATCTATCATCTGAAAAATAATGATAAGCTTTTGGGAGTATAATACAATCATTTCTATTTGAAACATTGCATAATAATGACAAACAATATTTTGATATGCATAAATGTCTAAAAAGGAGTTTATGTGCTGTTACATTACTTCATTAACTAGAGTAAGCTCAAACCATTTGATATATATATATCTCTCTCTCTCTCTCTCTCTCTCTCTCTCTCTCTCTCTCTCTCTCTCTCTCTCTCTCTTGAACGTCTTTTATGTGGGTATAACTCTTGTATGATGTTTTTTATTAATATGTTTTAACATAGAAACATAATTGAAATTACTTTTTTCGTTCATCGGTAACCTGAACAAGACTAATGTTAAAATAATCAAATATAGCTGTTAACGGAAGGAATTGTTTAGCTACGACACTCCAATATTTTCTACATGATTTTGTGGGTTCAATATATATATATATATATATATGTGTGTGTGTGTGTGTGTATTCAGTATTTGTAGTGGATATTTGAGACGTTAAATGATAACTGAGAATGAAATATGGCAACTCTATTTGTAACATTTCAATGCTTCCGCTGACAAAGACAGCCGTTTACTGTCTTTGATTCACCAAGGTTGGAGAAGGCTCCGCCCATTTCGTAGCAGTAGTAGAGGAGCAACTCGTTGTCTGTTTTGTCATGGGAACGCTAGAGACATCTGACGAAAGATTTCCCCCGAGTGTCGGCGTTCTTTTGATTTTAACTGTACAAATGCCTATATTTACACTATTGAGAGTTAACTCACGATGAGCTAATGGGCAAGCTTGCAAGTGAACGATGTTTAATGCTATCCAAAACATAATGCATCTGATCAGCTTTCCACTTCCACTAACAGAATAGATAGCAAAACCTATCAATTCAAGCAGGGAAAGTGGGGAGAGGTTTTAACATTAAACTGGAGTGTGATTTAAAAATAAAGTATAAAAAATATGATTTTTTCAAAACTAATATACCTATTTTTTTCTTTTAATGTTAATTGAAATAATTAGGTAGTAAGTTGGCCAGGGCACCAACTTGCTGTTGTGATAATACTGCTAAAACTTGCTGTTGAGATACTACTGCTAGAAAGTTATAGGGTCCATTGACTGGCCAGACAGTGCTACATTGGATCCCACTCTCTAGTTATGACTCAATTTTTCTTTGCTTACATATACACAGAATATGTCTGGCCTAATTTTTCCACATCCTACTGTCCTCTTACACCTGACAACACTGAGATTAACAATTTTTTTTTTTTCGCTCAAGGGGTTAACTATTGCACTGTAATTGTTCAGTGGCTACTTTCTTCTTAGTGAGGGTAGAAGAGATTCTTTAGCGATGGTAAGCAGCTCTTCTAGGAAGACACTTCAAAATCAAACCATTCTTCTCTAGTCTTGGGTAGTACCATGGTCTTCCAATGTCTTGGGGTAGAGTTCTCTTGGTTGAAAGTACACTCGGGCACACTATTCTATCTTCTTGTTTCTTTCAAGTTTTTACAGTTATATAAGAAAGATTTATTTTAATGTTGCTGTTTTTAATATATCTTATTTCAACTGCTCATTACTTTTCTTGTAGTTAATTTATTTCCTTTCCTTAATGGGCTACCTTCCCCGAGCCCTTGGGCTTATAGCCTCCTGCTTTTCTGACTAGGGTTGTAGCTTAGCTATCAATAATAATAATAATAATAATAATAATAATAATAATAACTCTAATTACATGTAAAGGTGAAAGAAGCATAGAATGAGTTACTTTAACTGCTATTCACACAATGGTTAAGATATAGCAATTTTAACAATAACAAAGAAAATTATAAGGATTATATTTAGAAAGGTACCAGAAACTATCAAAGAGGAGGAAGAAAATGCTGTAATAAATACTTCTGTTATGGTACCAATTCAAAAGTGGGAAGCAGTTTCATGTATCGGTCTTATCATGAATATCCACAAGATAAGCAAAATTTTCAAAAGAAATAATAGAATCACAATACCAAAGTACTGCTTCTCACTCGAGTATCGAGGCTCATGGCCTTCAACATCCTCCTATACTCTGGTATTAGTTCATCTAATGATCTCCCTGAATCGAGAAAGATGGCAAACCAATACACACAATAATGAAGAGTTCTATGCATTACAGGTTTTAGTAGATCAGGCAGTCTTTTACCTCATGAGAAGCAATACTTCATACAAGGAAGTATATCAATATGTTTACGTCAACTTCCTTTCTAGGGTTCAATACAAGATACCTCACAAATTTAATTCTGTAGGAATGGCCAAGGAATCTAGAGGACTTGGGAAACCTAAATAAGATCAGATTCATTTTTTTAATCCTTGGACAAGGAAATTATTTCTCCTGAATAAATTAATAAAGATTATGAAACAAAATCCACTTCATTTTGACATTTAGACCTTCCGAATCATAACTTGAGCTACCAGAGGCTGCCGATCTATTTTCTTTTACGTATGAAAGCGGTGTTAATAGATCATTCTTGAGCAGGAAACATGTTATATAAAAATAAATGGATTTGTTAAAAAAAAAAATAGAAGACAATATGCTAGACATTTACTTGCTACAAATTACCTAAACAAGGCAATGGACTTTCCTTTTGAAACTTGCGTAGCTTGCCCGAAAAATTTCTTTCTCAATGAAGAGATAATGGGAGAAAGATAAAGTTGAGGCTGGGGAGCTAGCCAAGAAACGACTAAGGGAAGAGAAGTAAAAGGTAGAAAGTACTGCAACTGGAGCTGCGGAAACACAGCTAAGGACCTTTAGAAATGTCTATGTACCAAGTAAGGCACATTTATTAGTACTGTATCCCTATTGGAGAGTGCTCTTCAATGGCACCTTTAAAAGTGGATTTTGAGGAGGGAGAAGTCTAGTTGGAAAGGGATCTCTGGTAGTGGTATCACTCGGCCCAGTTTTAATACCGACACCCTTTAGGGGTGAGCGAGCTGGATATATTCCTAGCATTCCATGCAACTTTTTTCTCTGGTATATTTAGCAGTATTTATACCTTTGAAATGGCGCTTTAAGGAGCATTTCACGGAGCGACACAGGTTGAGCCCAGAAAGCCACTTTCTTGTCCCTAATGAATATGGTATTAAGATATAAGCATTAGGCGAGTATCATCACCATTTGACATGAAGAAGAATGAAATGTTAAGGACTATGGACTGGCGACTACCAGCGTAACTAAGTACAGCGTAGTATCATAAATAAAAAATGATCTATATAAGGGGACATTGCCACAAGTTATTTAATTTTTTTAATCAATATATCATTGCAAAAATTGTCTTTCTAGATAGAAAATATATTATCAAAAAGTGTGTGAAAAAAGGTTCTACAGCTCTTGATGTAAACCAAAAGGAACATATGTCATGTAGATTAAATTTGTCAAAAACCAATTATGAAGGTCTTATGCTATAATACATAGCATATCTTTGTTAATTGTGTTAAGTAACATTACCAAACCTGTACTGTGGTTACAAATCATACTATAAAGACAGCTAAAAAATTCCTATATAATGTATATACTTCCTTCCCTTGTATCATGGAAATACACAAGTAAACAAGATAATGGCAAATACCAGCAGGTAAATTTCGAAGCAAAGTATATAAAAGATACACACAGAAATATATTCTTACCCGAGTTGCTGTTGCTGTCGGACGAGCTCTCCGCTGAGGAAGAAAGATAAACATTAAATTATTCTTATTAATTCAGTGTGATATTACTAAAATGTTATTTTGATAATAAAATAAATTTTTGAATATACTTACCCGGTGATTATATAAGCTGCAGCTCTGCTGCTCGACAGAAAACTCTACTTTAAAAATCCGCCAGCGATCGCTATGCAGGTAGGGGGTGTACTTCAACAGCGCCATCTGTCGTGCAGGTACTCAGTACTCATTGTAAACAAAGAACTCAATTTTCTCCTCGGTCCACTGCGTCTCTATTGGGAAGGAAGGGAGGGTCCTTTAATATATAATCACCGGGTAAGTATATTCAAAAATTTATTTTATTATCAAAATAACATTTTTCAATATTTAACTTAGCCGGTGATTATATAAGCTGATTCACACCCAGGGGGGTGGGTAGAGACCAGCAATAAATGTTTACATTATTATGAGCTAAGGATTTTTTATTTCATTTTAGCCGTTATCAAAATAACAAACATAAAATAAATATGTACTTGGTAAGGAAGTCGACTTGAACAATTACTCTGCCTTTTTAAGTACGTCTTCCTTACGGAGCCTCGCGATCCTCTTAGGATGCTGAGCGACCCCTAGGAGCTGAAGTATCAAGGGTTGCAACCCATACTACAGGACCTCATCAAAACCTCTAATCTAGGCGCTTCTCAAGAAAAGAATTTGACCACCCGCCAAATCAACCAGGATGCGAAAGGCTTCTTAGCCTTCCGGACAACCCAAAAACAACAATAAAAACATTTCAGGAGAAAGATTAAAAAGGTTATGGAATTAGGGGAATGTAGTGGTTGAGCCCTCACCCACTACTGCACTCGCTGCTACGAATGGTCCCAGGGTGTAGCAGTTCTCGTAAAGAGACTGGACATCTTTAAGATAAAAAGACGCGAACACTGACTTGCTTCTCCAATAGGTTGCGTCCATTATACTTCACAGAGATCTATTTTGTTTAAAGGCCACTGAAGTTGCGACAGCTCTAACTTCATGTGTCCTTACCTTCAGCAAAGCTTGGTCTTCTTCACTCAGATGGGAATGAGCTTCTCGTATTAACAGTCTGATAAAAAAGGATAAAGCATTCTTTGACATAGGCAAAGATGGTTTCTTAACAGAACACCATAAATTTTCTGACTGTCCTCGTAAAGGTTTAGTTCGTCTTAAATAGAACTTAAGAGCTCTAACAGGGCATAAGACTCTTTCTAGTTCATTTCCAACCATATTTGATAGGCTTGGAATGTCGAACGATTTCGGCCAAGGACGAGAAGGTAGCTCGTTTTTGGCTAGAAAACCAAGTTGTAAAGAACATGTAGCCGTTTCAGATGAAAATCCGATGTTCCTGCTGAAGGCGTGAATCTCACTGACTCTTTTAGCTGTGGCTAAGCAAACCAGGAAAAGAGTCTTTAGAGTGAGATCTTTAAAGGAGGCTGATTGTAGCGGCTCGAACCTTTCTGACATGAGGAATCTTAGTACCACGTCTAAATTCCAACCAGGTGTAGCCAAACGACGCTCCTTCGTGGTCTCAAAAGACTTAAGGAGGTCCTGTAGATCTTTGTTGTTGGAAAGATCTAAGCCTCTGTGACGGAAGACTGATGCCAACATGCTTCTGTAACCCTTGATAGTGGGAGCTGAAAGAGATCTTTCTTTCCTCAGGTATAAAAGGAAGTCAGCTATTTGAGTTACAGAGGTACTGGTCGAGGATACTGATACTGACTTGCACCAGTTTCGGAAGACTTCCCACTTCGATTGGTAGACTCTAAGAGTGGATGTCCTCCTTGCTCTAGCAATCGCCCTGGCTGCCTCCTTCGAAAAGCCTCTAGCTCTCGAGAGTCTTTCGATAGTCTAAAGGCAGTCAGACGAAGAGCGTGGAGGCCTCGGTGTACCTTCTTTACGTGTGGCTGACGTAGAAGGTCCACCCTTAGAGGAAGAGTTCTGGGAACGTCCACTAGCCATCGAAGTACATCGGTGAACCATTCTCTCGCGGGCCAGAGGGGAGCAACTAACGTCAACCTTGTCCCTTCGTGAGAGGCGAACTTCTGCAGTACCTTGTTGACAATCTTGAACGGGGGGAATGCATATAGGTCTAGATGTGACCAATCTAGGAGAAAGGCATCTATATGAACTGCTGCTGGGTCCGGGATTGGTGAGCAATATATTGGGAGCCTCTTGGTCATCGAGGTTGCGAAGAGATCTATGGTAGGCTGGCCCCATGTGGCCCACAGTCTCTTGCACACATCCTTGTGTAGGGTCCATTCTGTTGGAATGATTTGTCCCTTCCGACTGAGGCAATCTGCCATGACATTCAAGTTGCCTTGGATGAACCTCGTTACTAGAGAAATGTTTAGATCATTTGACCAGCTGAGGAGGTCCCTTGCGATCTCGTACAACGTCATAGAGTGGGTCCCTCCTTGCTTGGAGATGTACGCCAAAGCCGTGGTGTTGTCCGAGTTCACCTCCACCACTTTGCCTTGAAGGAGAGACTTGAAGCTTTTCAAGGCCAGATGAACTGCCAGTAGCTCCTTGCAGTTGATATGCATTGTCCTTTGACTCGAGTTCCAAGTTCCTGAGCATTCCCGACCGTCTAATGTCGCGCCCCAGCCCGTGTCCGATGCGTCCGAGAAGAGAACGTGGTTAGGAGTCTGAACAGCTAGGGGCAGACCCTCTCTGAGGCTGATACTGTCCTTCCACCAAGTCAGGGAAGACTTCATCTTCTCGGAAATGGGGATCGAGACCGCTTCTAGCGTCTTGTCCTTTTTCCAGTAAACAGCTAGGTGATATTGAAGAGGACGGAGGTGTAGTCTTCCTAACGATACGAACTGTTCCAGGGATGATAGTGTCCCTATCAGACTCATCCACTGCCTGACTGAACATCGTTCCTTCTTCAGCATGTTCTGGATGCATAACTGGGCTTGACTTGTTCTGGGGGCCGACGGAAAAGCCCGAAAAGCTTGACTGTGAATCTCCATCCCTAAATACACAATAGTTTGGGATGGGACCACTTGAGACTTTTCCATATTGACCAGGAGACCCAATTCCTTGGTCAGATCTAGAGTCCACTTTAGATCCTTCAGACAGCGACGACTGGAAGAAGCTCTTAGAAGCCAGTCGTCCAAATAGAGGGAGGCTCTGATGTCCGCTAAATGAAGGAATTTGGCTATATTCCTCATCAGCCTCGTAAACACAAGAGGAGCTGTGCTTAGGCCAAAGCACAGGGCTTGAAACTGGTAGACAACCTTTTCGTAAACGAATCTCAGAAAAGGTTGGGAGTCTGGGTGGATGGGGACGTGAAAGTATGCGTCCCTTAGGTCTAAAGAGACCATCCAGTCTTCCTTTCTGACCGCTGCTAGAACGGACTTTGTGGTCTCCATGGCGAACGTCTGCTTTGTGACAAAGACATTCAGCGCACTGACGTCTAGCACCGGCCTCCACCCTCCTGTCTTCTTTACCACTAAGAAGAGACGGTTGTAGAAGCCCGGGGTTTGATGGTCCAGGACTTTGACTACCGCTCCCTTTTCTAGCAAGAGAGACACCTCCTGTTTCAATGCTCGTCTCTTGTCTTCCTCTCTGTACCTGGGAGAGAGATCGATGGGAGACGTTGCTAGAGGGGGTTTTCGTACAAACGGGATCTTGTACCCCTCTCTGAGCAACTTCACAGATTGTGCATCTGCGCCTCTCTTCTCCCAGGTCTGCCAGAAGTTCTTGAGTCTGGCTCCCACTGCTGTCTGAAGAAGGTGGCAGTCAGACTCTGCCTTTAAAGGACTTGGTTCCTTTCTTCTTCCCACGTCTCCCTTCGGCACGAGCACCTCCTCTGCTGGAGGCTCTGCCACGAAAGGGCGGAATAAATCTGGACGCTGTAGTGTCCATCCTTGGTCTTGACAAGGTAGGCAAAGGGGTGGCTTTGCGGGCAGAGGACGCAACCAGGTCATGGGTGTCCTTCTGAATCAAAGAAGCAGCGATCTCCTTAATCAAGTCCTCTGGAAAAAGGCACTTAGAGAGCGGAGCAAACAGAAGTTCTGATCTTTGACACGGTGTCACTCCAGCTGACAGGAAAGAGCAAAGGTTCTCACGCTTCTTGAGGACTCCGGATACGAACGATGCTGCAAGCTCACTAGATCCGTCACGTATGGCCTTGTCCATGCAGGACATGATGAGCAAGGAAGATTCCTTCTCAGTCGGGGAGATCTTCCTGCTCAAAGCTCCCAGACACCAGTCCAAAAAGTTGAAGACCTCGAAGGCTCTAAATACTCCTTTCAACAGATGGTCTAGGTCCGAAGGTGACCAGCATATCTTAGAGCGTCTCATGGCTAGCCTGCGGGGAGAGTCTACAAGACTTGAGAAGTCGCCCTGGGCAGAGGCAGGAACTCCCAAGCCGAGAACTTCTCCCGTGGCATACCAGACGCTCGATCTGGAAGAGAGATTAGCAGGGGGAAACGTAAAGGCTGTCTTCCCTAGACTCTTTTTGGACTGCATCCAATCTCCTAAAACTCGTAAAGCTCTCTTGGACGAGCGTGCGAGGACGAGTCTCGTAAAGGCAGGCGAGGATGACTGCGTACCTAAAGCAAACTCTGACGGAGGAGAGCGTGGAGCCACAGACACAAACTGGTCCGGAAACATCTCTTTGAACAGAGCAAGAACTTTTCTAAAGTCCAAAGAGGGTTGCGTGGACTTGGGCGCGTCAAGGTCCGAATGTGGTTCATCAACGTGTGCCGCATCGTCATCATCAGAGAGTCCATCATCCGAGAATTGAGGAGGAAGCGGCAATGGAGTAGGTATCGGCTGGTCAGCTGAGTCCGGTCGCACGGGTGCACGCGTGACTGAACTGGACGTAACGTCATGGAACTGTTGCCCAGTCTGTGAGCTGGCAACAACCATAGCAGCGCGGGGACGCACAGCGTCTACTCCAGACTGTTTAGTCTGATATGGGCGAGCAGAGGCAACCACACTGGGTTGCGGAGGTTGACGCACCGCGTCAAAACAAAACAACTTTGACGGTTGTTGTACCTCGCGAACGTCAACGGAAGGTTCCGTGCGTCGCTGAACGTCAACATGCGGCTGGCAGGGTACACTGGAACGCATGGGTGGCGGGACTCTCTCAGCTGGAGTGCGCAAGAAGGTCGCCTCAGCGTCCACAGGACGCACAACCGTGGTTGGTTGTAGGCAAGAGGTTGGTGCAGCAGCAACCTTCTCCGCACGAAAGTCCTGCATCAGAGACGTTAACTGGTACTGCATGGTCTGCAGCAAAGACCACTTAGGGTCTGCAGGAGCAGGTGCGGCGACAGACGGTGTAACTGCCTGAGGCGGTACCGCTTTGCCTCTCTTAGGAGGTGAGCAGTCATCGGAAGACTGCAGCGAGTCCGAACTGACCCAGTGGCTACAACTGGGCCGTTGGACTTGCGCGGAAGGGACCGACTTGCGCTTAAGAGGTCGTGAGACCTTGGTCCATGGTTTCTCACGAGAAACCTCTTCCGCAGACGAGGAATAAATGGGCTCTCTCGTCTCTGTGTGAGTGGGGCGATCTTGGGTAGATACGCCCGAAACCACGGAGGGAACGTCTGTTCGCTGATTAAAGCCTCTCGAACCCTTTGGTCGTACGACATTGCTTCTCCCCTGGACTTGGGAGCTTGCAAGAGGTCCCGGACTAGGAGGACGACAGGCACGAACAGACGAACCCTCAAGCGCAACACTATCCACAACACTATCACTCACTTTATCACTTCCCACTGCACTCTTACACTTCAGCTCCTTGACGTCCGCCATGAGCTGGTTACGGTCACTAGCCAAGGACTCAACTCTCTCACCCAGAGCTTGGATGGCACGCATCATATCTGCCATCGAAGGTTCCTGAGTGCCAGAAGGGGGATTAGGAGCAACCACTACAGGGGAAGAAATAGGTTGTGGGGCATGAGGAGAGGAAAAATCAACGGAACGAGATGAACTTCTCCTGACTCTATCTCTCTCTAGCCTACGTGTATATTTCTGGAATTCGATAAAATCGAATTCCGAAAGCCCAACGCATTCCTCACATCGATCTTCCAATTGACAAGTTTTATCCCGACAATTGGAACAAACGGTGTGAGGATCGATAGAGGCCTTCGGAAGACGCCTTGAACAGTCCCTAGCATTACACTTCCTGAATTTAGGGACTTGAGAAAGGTCAGCCATTTTGAATTGGTCAAAGGGGAATTCAAAAACTATCCAAAGTCATCAACAAATAATCCGATATCAAAAAAAGAATGCAAGGATTTATTGAAGAGAAAGCCTGCACAGCGAAAGCTCAAAACTAGAAACGTGTACTTCACCAAATAGTTGTGAAAACAAATCCAGTTAGCAACAGCGAATTAGTAGGTCTTGCCGGTAGCACGACAGAGAGAAAATTGAGTTCTTTGTTTACAATGAGTACTGAGTACCTGCACGACAGATGGCGCTGTTGAAGTACACCCCCTACCTGCATAGCGATCGCTGGCGGATTTTTAACGTAGAGTTTTCTGTCGAGCAGCAGAGCTGCAGCTTATATAATCACCGGCTAAGTTAAATATTGAAAAAAAATAATTAGCAAAGCATAATACATCAACAAGTACTCTATTCCACATTAAGAACTAAAAATCACAATTTAGAAAAAAAAAAATAACTAACAAAAGTCTTTGAACTCAAAAATGTTATTCTTAACACATTTCAAATAACTTTGTTACTTGAAGAAAATGCCAAAAACTAACTTTAAAATGAATACAGAATATACTAATTACACCATTACCATTATAAATAAATACAGTACTAACAACCAGATGCAACAAACTACCAATACAACTACATATAAAAATATTCAAGATATGCACTACTATCCAATAATTCCCCCACTTGTCTACAGGAAAAATTATAACTACACTCCTACGATATAGCAGACATGGATTACTGATAAGAACAAAATCATAGAGATAAAATATGACCATTCAAAGTTCAAATTACACATATGCCTTTTTTTCTTAATCCTTACAGTTGCTTCATACTCCCCTACCTCTCAATTCACTTGATAACACTGGATGACAAAATTAAAAAGGTTTCTCTTGACCTATTGCTACAGTGTGAATATAAGTTTTGATTATGATTTCACTATACTGTACTGTCATTACCTGTAGTTTTTCAAGTCATATAAATATGACAAGAATAAGAAAGTGAAATTACTGAAAATTACTCAAATGCACCCTTTTTCATATTTTACTCTTATTATTTAACTTTTCTCTAGTCTATGGAAAATTGCTTAATATATGTTTATAATATTACTACTAAAATCTTTCATTTCCCTTCTTAAAAATGACAGTTATTGACACTTCACTGCATGCCATGCCACACACACACACACCCAATATTACTTTACAGTATGTTAACTAAATTTCTTTCTAAGCTAGAGAGACTTGTGCCACTAGCAAGAGAAAATGAGTGTTAGTAAAAATTATGAATGTGCACCTCAAACACTGTGTTTTATTTGCATTCAGTCGTCACAATACTGCCATCACAAGCTGGCATATAAACACTACTTCAAAATACCCAATTGGTGATTAAGACAGCATGTCAGCCCTAGGTAAATCATTGGAATGCTCAGATGCACGGTAACCTTTCATCAGATATACCTTTTGCTAAACCAATGCTCTTGTGTGAACCAAAGGATCACACTACAAAGTTACTTCTGTTTCACTACCACCACAAGCTATTCAATGAAAACCAACCAAATGTACCTTCCATTCTTTAGGCAGTATCCCATGGCCTTGAGCTACTAGTTTCACAGTAGCCTATGTAAACCAGAGTCTTGGAAACTTAACAAGGAGCCTTATTTCAATAGTCAGAGAGTTGCATGATGTTATAGGAGATCTTTACCTGCCCAAGGAGAAAAGTGGGAGACTTGGATTTGAGCTTGAGGAATTGAATCTGTTGGAAATAGTTCATGCCAACGGCATTACCATCCATCAGCAAAATGTGAAGCTTTAAAAATATTTTGTTGAATGACAAGCTTTTATTTTTTAGTCATGATTTGTATAAAGAAAATAAATCCTCTAGTCGTGATTCTAAAAATGGTACAAAGCTTGTTTATAGATTCTAATAAGAACACCTTGAAAACATCCCTACTCCATAACAGTAATCAACTACTTTCTGTTCCAACCCAGCTGGTTAGGTCCACAGAATGCAAGAAAGATGAGAAATAAATATGAAGACCGTATGAACTGCAGTTGACTTCAAGACCTACTAGTAGAACATCAACAGTAACCTAAAGGGGATCATTTGTATCAATAAATTCAGTTTGGTTATACAAAGCAAATGTGCTGTCTTTGTTTAAAGAACAGATCAATGACCACACATCATACATAAAAGAAAGGTCAAGCAAGTGTAGGACTTGACTATTACGTTCAAATTACTGGCAAACTTCTCTCTGAAATCAAGAAGGTATTCTTTCCACCACTCAATTTCGGACTTGGTTTGAAGAATGATTTAGGTGAAAGCCAAGTATTAACATTGCATTTGTTAACACAATTGGATTTGAAGTTCAAAAATCTTATACTTGAAGCAAATTAAGATAATTTCAGCAGTCTTCCTGTCTATATTTTATGTAACACTTTTGCCCTGCTTCTTTCATTCTGTCAAATTCTTCTTAATTGGCTGTTTAAACCTAAGCCCTGGTCTATTTTCCATTAATCCTGTATTATCCTCTTTTTTAAATCTAACTATCTTGAATCATTAGGACACTGGTAGCTGAAGAATCCCATTTACTTGTATAAATACAATATTTATATATTCTTATTGTGAGTCAGTAGTTGTTGCTAATAAGACTAAAGTACTAACTCTAAGTCTTTACACTTTTCCTTTCATGTTTTATGGCTATAATACATGTTTTATGCTCATCAAACAACTTTCAACATTTCTACACATGTATCTACATATACAAACATCATATATATATATATATTATATATATGTATATATATATATATATATATATGTATATATATATATATATATATATACATATATACATATATACATGTATATGTATATATATATGTATATATATGTATATATATATATATATATACATATATGTACATATATATACATATATATATGTATATATATATATATATACATATATATACATATATATATGTATATATATATATATATATATATTACTTTGAATTTTATCTATAAAATACTACCATTCTACCCGATGCATACAAATAAAAATAATCTATCAATATATCTTTACACCATTAGCTTGTATTCAAATCTTTCAAAAGGGTAATCTTCTAAAAGTCAGTGATAAGAAAAGTACTGAATTTTTAACAACAAAATTTTGACATTGGGTTAATCTACTATGATTAATCCCTTATCGCCAAGAATCATTTTTCTATGGGGTACAAATCATAAGCTTCAGATTATTCAAAATATGTAAAGTACTTTGGGAGGATAGATGTGAGAGAGGCAAGAGAGCGTGCTAGAAATAGGATTGAATGACGAGCGATTGTGACGCAGTTCCGGTAGGCCCTGCTGCTTCCTCCGATGCCTTAGATGACCGCAGAGGTAGCAGCAGTAGGGGATTCAGCATTATGAAGCTTCATCTGTGGTGGATAACGGGGTAGGGTGGGCTGTAGCACCCTAGCAGTACCAGCTGAAATCGTTTGAGTCCCTTGTTAGGCTGGGAGGCACGTAGAGAGTAGAGGTCCCCTTTCTTGTTTTTGTTTCATTTGTTGATGTCGACTACCCCCCAAAATTGGGGGAAGTGCCTTGGTATATGTATGCATGTATGTACTTTGGGTAGGTTAATTGAACCAAGTAGAAAAATATTGGATTGATTTTACACGAAGGATAACTCTGTCCATCACTTTACTTATCTCTTCATGAGTAATAAAAAGAAGCTTGAATGATCTTTTATGCTACTAGTAGCTAGTTAATTGGCCAGGGCACCAGCCACCCATTGAGACACTACCACTAGAGAGTTATGGGGTCCTTTGACTGGCCAGATAGTGCTACATTGGACGCTTCTTTCTGGCTATGGTTCGTTTTCCCTTTGTCTACACATACAACGAATAGTCTGGACTATTCTTTACAGATTCTCCTCTGACCTCATGCAACTGACAATACTGATTATCAAGCAATTCTTCACCCAAGGGGTTAACTACTGTGCTGTAATTGTTCAGTTGCCACTTTCCTCTTGGTAAAAGTAGAAGAGACTCCTTAGCTATGGTTAGCAACTCTTCTAGGAGGACACTCCAAAATCAAACCATTGTTCTCTAGTCTTGGGTAGTGCCATAGTCTCTGTACCATGGTTTTCCACTGTCTTTGGTTAGAGTTCTCTAGCTTGAGGGTACGCTCGGGCACACTATTCTATCTTATTTCTCTTCCTCTTGTTTTGTTAAAGTTTTCATAGTTTATTCAGGAAATATTTATTTTATTGTTGTTACTGTTCTTAAAATTTTATTTTTCCTTGTTTCCTTTCCTCACTGGGCTATTTTCCCTGTTGGAGGCCCTGGGCTTATAGCATCTTGCTTTTCCAACTAGAGTTGTAGCTTAGCAAGTAATAATAATAATAATAATAATAATAATAATAATAATAATAATAATAATAATAATAATAACAATAATAATAATAATAATTATAATAATAATAATACCCGACTAATTTCATAAATCAACTTGTGGTTGTATTTCTCGCTCAAACTTTTAAAGGGAAATAATCATTATATCTCAAGTGTGTTTAACCTCATCAACAGCCATTATCCAAAAACAGAATTTTAATAATAAAATTTCAGATTTTTATACTTGTCTGATAAGTAGGGCAACTCCAAACTTGACAGGGTAGCCCTTGGTCAATCAGAGTCCTACTCAGTTTCTCAATAGAACATTTCTTTAATGAAGAAGTGCATGCTTGCTCGCTCGCTCTCTTACCACAAAAGTGCTTATTTTCAGGATCAACCTCACAACGATCTATATGCGAGTATCCTAGACAAATTTCCTATGGATGGATGCCTATTTTGTTGTGTCAATAAATGCTAAAATTTACTCAAGTTGAAAAAATCTTCAAGATGCTGTTCGATAAAAAATTTCTCTTTGAGGTAAAACTTAAAAGGAAAGGACTAAAGGTCGCTATTGAATGGCAGAGAGAAGAGACAGAAAAATATCAAGAGACCAACCATAAACTGTGCACATATGATCAGCAACAAAAACCCACTCGCACCCAAGCTAAGACCAGGGAGGGTCAGATTTATATGTTCCTCTGTACCCCTCTAACCCTACATCACCAGGACAGCGAGGTTACAGACACTATTGGAACTATCAGTCTCAAGTGGTGCTCAAACTTCTGATTTACAAGAAGAGAATCAGGAAGTTTCCAATAGGCAAAAATATAAGTGCAATTCAACAAGCATACAGTGAACAGACAGACAACTGAACCAAGTTTGACAAATCCCTTCAGCCATGTGGAAGGAATTGTAATGATTGACCTAACCATGTCCAACCAAAGGAAAAATATGACACCTTATTCGGAATTTATCAAAAAGGGACTAATAACTAAACTAAAATTACACCATAAACATGAGAACACTAAGACACAAATACATCACATGAATGAATATAATGTAATAAGATCAACAAAAAGAGATACACCCACTAAATGAAGGCAAATATAACTAATGATGATGGCTAGGTAAGTGGACCTTATATAATACACCTAACAAAGACCGCCAAGTGCTTTCCTTCTCATTGTAAAGCTAAAACCAGAATGCAGTACCAGTTCTCATTGGAATATGTTATCAGAAACAAAATATTAAAGTAGTAATTACTTTAGTCTCACAACAACAGGGCATTATAGAAGATTAGATATGGCTATTACTTACTACTGGAAGGATTGTAGAAGAAACCTGTGGCAGGATCAAGCTCTCCAACAGGAGGGAGAGCACTACCATCTATGTGACCGCCAGGTAGTTGAGAAGATAAACCTGATATTAAGCTTGCCATGGATGCAGCCTCCTATAAGAATAAAACAGCATGTAGTAAAATTCAAGTACTATGCAGTACAGAATAAATTTTAACAATTCTTAACAGTTAACCCTTTTACCCCCAAAGAACGTACTGGTACATTTCACAAAAGCCATCCCTTTACTTAACAGTTAACCCTTTTACCCCCAAAGAACGTACTGGTACATTTCACAAAAGCCATCCCTTTACCCCCATGGACGTACCGGTACGTCCTTTGCAAACAAATGCTATAAAAAATTTTTTTTTTAGATTTTTGATAATTATTTGAGAAAATTCAGGCATTTTCCAAGAGAATGAGACCAACCTGACCTCTCTATGACAAAAATTAAGGCTGTTAGAGCAATTTAAGAAAAATATACTGCAAAATGTGCTGGGAAAAAAATAACCCCCTGGGGGTTAAGGATTGGAAATTTCCAAATAGCCTGGGGGTAAAAGGGTTAACAAAAGATACGAGACAAACTAGATAAATATTCAAATCTAAAACCTTGAAAATTACTTTAATTTTATCACAGCATTAATGGGTTCACAAAAAGTACAATGACAACAAATCAAAATTGTCTACTTACACCACCCTGTTCAACAATATCGCCCGGAGAGTCTAGAAGCTCAATTCCTGCCTGACGAAGCAAATTCCTCGCAGATTCTTTGTCCCCTCTCCCTAGTATTTCAACTGCTTCCTCTGCAAAACAAGAAATTAAATTGCAAAATAAGGTAATAATGATATCTATAAATGCAACTTATAGTACAGTAGTTATATTACTTCTGACAAAATGGTTAAACATTCCGTCTTTAAAAAATTGCCTTACCCAACATTTGCATCTGCCCCTCAGGCAAGCTCTGACCCGGCGAGTCCCCCGACTCTAATCCAAGGTTAAGCCACTCCCCTTCACCTTCACCACTCTCTCCTCCTCCTTGCCCCCGACTACCCGAAGTGCTGTTTTTTTCAATGCTACTACCTCCTGCCGACGTAGATGTATTCATCGCAGAAACAGCCAACGACCTGGTAGACAAGGCTGTGGTAGATGTTGTACTTGCAGAGCCAGATGCATTGGTGGAAGAGGAGTTAGTGTTAGTTGCCGAAGATGATCCACTGGCTGAAATAAGACGACAAAACACATCCATGGGGGACGAAATACTGGTAGAACTTCAATGACAATTGACATTTAATCAAACCTGGATTAAAAAAAAGAGAGAGAGAGAGAGAGAGAGAGAGAGAGAGAGAGAGAGAGAGAGAGAGATATTTTCTTTACATTAGGCATTATCTACACTAATATCAAGATTTGAAAAGACATAAGCTTGTCAGCATCTAAACATGAATTCTAGTAACACTTATGAAAACTCAAGCGAAAGTTAAAACTTTGGGAAACCCACTGCAGGTGTCAGATCATGCCAAGAATCAGTGGGAAGGACGATTCAAGCAATAAGTTCTTGTAAAAAAGAAAAAAAAAAAAAACTAAGTGTTCCACTCTAATCTGTATATCTCTCCAAATCTTTTTTTGCTCTCAGAATTCAGCTTTATTATTATAATAAATAGGGAAACGTATGAATAAGACTTGAAGCAATTTTTCAAAGTAAAAAAAATACTCAAGACTTTTATATTATGGGAGTCTTCTACCTTATTGCTTTTAAAATCACTGCAAATTTCAATTATGTTGAGCGCTGTTGACATCAAAGTTATTAGAATCATTAAAAATGGAGAAATAACAATAGAGTTTCTTAGGTCTTAGGAAATTCAGAAATTTAGTTTTAAACTTTTAGTCATACCAAAACAAGTACTGGGAAATACAGTAAAATTTTCTACTTTAACTTAATATAATTGCAATGATGTACAGTACTAGGATATCTTAAAACAAAGCTATTTTTTCAACAATAAAACCCCCATTACGAATCCTACACACAATTTCCAGACCAAAAGAACAACATCCGTTTGATGGATGGTCACCATTGCGTGTGCCCTACTGAGCTCTGTGTTTAAGGTAGGAAAGAACAGAACCTTTGGTGCAATCTCGGTTACGACCATGCGATGAGCAAGGTTTGTAGGTAGGACATTTAATATGAATGATAAGTTTCTAATGAGTCTGCACTTAAATAGTAGAGAATTCTTACAAATCATGATACTTATTTGAAAAAAAATAAACTATGATGAGGCTTACAAAGCTCATTCCCACAAGCAAATTGCACAACATTAAGTTTTTTCTTTTCTTAAATCCATAGCCCATTGAGGCTTATGCACAAAGGCAGTCATCCTGGTGGTAAATGATCATTATTTGGTTCTGGGTTTAGCAGTACGGCAAGAAATGTTCTTCAACAATGCATGAAAACAACACCTAGAACCTCACAGAATTAAACCCTTTAATTTTCTAAAAATAAAAAATTATCTACAGTACAGTACTGTAAACAAAAAACGGGTAATAATGATTAATTATTAAAGATAAAAATCACAGGGTTAGCTTCTTATATCAAAAGTGTCTTGTTTCTCATATTGCCAAGGAACACTAAACAATTAAACCGTCGCTTGGCTTAGGATAAAATCCATTCATACAGTTTCCCCCGACATGAAATATTTAGAGAGAGAGAGAGAGAGAGAGAGAGAGAGAGAGAGAGAGAGAGAGAGAGAGAGAGAGACTCAGTTGTAGTCAATCACACAGCAAAATACTGACAGAGAGAGAGAGAGAGAGAGAGAGAGAGAGAGAGAGAGAGACTCAGTTGTAGTCAATCACACAGCAAAATACTGAGAGAGAGAGAGAGAGAGAGAGAGAGAGAGAGAGAGAGAGAGAGAGAGAGACAGAGAGAGAGAGAGAGAGAGAGAGAGAGAGAGACTCAGTTGTAGTCAATCACACAGCAAAATACTGACTCAGTTGTCGTCAATCACACAGCAAAATACTGACTGCTGATGTGTGTGTCTGGTGTGATGGAAGGCTGAATAGTTGTAAACGCATTCATAAAAGCGTGTTCTCTATACAACTTCGAAGTAACAGAACTAGTAGGAGAAAGGAGAAGAGGGAGAAGAGGAACTTTTGAGGGTGTCCCCTCAGTATATTCTAGTGCATCATTACCAGCAGCAGCAGCATCCAGTATACCTGTAGCCTGTAGGATGTCGGCCAAAGAATTTGGGTTACTGACAGCATTTCCTTCAGCACCACTCATGTCAACAACTATTACATTCCCCTGAGATGTTTGTGGACCTGAGGAGACCACATTTGAAGAGCCGACAGTTCCTCTGGGAGCAGGAGGGGGCTTCTGAAGTACAGCAGTGTTGGCATTACCACCAAGGGTTTTCCCGATTGTGATCTTCGTAGGAACATCCTGAAAGGAGATGTTTGTTATAAATTAGTTTACCAGTTTACAAAGCTTCATCAGATGTATGATTTTGTCAAAAACAAAAAAACAATGCTTGTATTTAAAATCAAGAAAAAAATATATATCCTAAATTTTCAACACTTACCCGGATTCCTTGAATACCGACTGGTCTTGTTCCATGTGGGGCACCTTTGTGCACAACAATAACGTTAGACTTCGCACTGCCTAATACGGGTCGCAGTCCTGCTGGACCCTGAGGTGTAACTCTCACTGTCTGAACAGTTTTTGGACCAACAGAAACTACTGTCGCCGGAGAAGCAGCACGAACGCCACCTACCGAGGATTTCGGGGCATTGATGGTATTTACTGTGACAACACGGGGGCCAGTACCTATAGTTAAAAGATTATAGAGAAACTCAAAATGGAATATCACAAATTCATCACTTAAATTTTTCAGTTACCATAAATCACTTGCTTAATAGTACTACTTCTAAAATAATGCTCCCATAGAAAAAAAAAAAACCTTATCATATATCATACTTTTAAAATAATTGGTGTAGCTGGATGGTTTACAAAGTGTCATAAACAGAAATTGTAAACATCTGTACTAAAGTCTTCACTTTCACATAAGCAGTTACAAAACAACAACTTAAAATCACCTAACTGATGTAAAAATCAATTCTGTAAAAAAAATCTTCTGGAAAGCTGCCATTACCTTCAATATACCAATAAAAAATGCTTTCATATAGGGGTCTTCATTCTCGCTGATAACCAATATCAAAGAACCATTCGTAGCCCAAATAAATGAGCTCATGTACAAACTGCAAAATATGTGCTCCTTTTAGGATAATTACAGTACTGTACACTAATTAAAAGTACCTTGTAATATCAATTTAAGTGATTCAGATTAATGACAACTTACAGAAATGCATTTCTTGGATACACACACCACATCCCACTGGGATTCCTCAATCCATTAATTTTGTTTTTTTTTTTTTGTTTTTTTTTTTTTATTCTTGATACAGTACATCCAAACTTGCTTTGGGGAGCTATGCCAGTCTTTAGTCACATAAAAATATATAAAACCTTACTCCTTGCACACACACGCATACAAATTCATTCTCTAATGACTAGCTCCTGTTCCTTTCCTAAACACTACATTTCTTATGCTATACATCTAAAACCTGAAGCTACCTAAACTTGATACAAGGCAATTAAAACTATTGAAAATGCAAAGGTAAAGTAGAATGGCAAAAGACTATTGTAAAAAAAATCTTGCTAAAAGACATACCCTGTCCAGCAGCGACTGTGCGCGTGACGACAGTTATAGTTCCTGAATTAGTCGTAACTACATAGAGAGGCCCTCCAGTTCCCTGGGGGGAGTTGGGAGGAAGAAGAGGTGGTCGTCCCATCAACCTACTAGGGGTGTTTGAACTTAGGCCACCTGTGCTGCTAGTTCCACCAGTACTAGAGATGTTACTTGGCCCACCAAGACCACTTCCGCTACCACCTACTGTATGGGTTATGATCTTAGCTCCTGCTGTAATTCAATACACCAAAGAATCATTAAAAGTTGGAAGGTGATTCAAAAATTCTACAAATGGTGCTTCTATAAAATTATCTTCAACTATGTTTATGGAGAAAATAGTTAGCAGTTGCACATGCTTTTTACTGGAAAACTTTTAAGAGTGCATGACACTTACAAATAAAATATGTATATGATTTACTTTTTTCCTCCTTGCATATCTTAAATTCAATTAAACCTCACATAGAAAGAAAATAATGACCAAACAATCCACAGAAACATCTTAATAGTCTAAAACCTTCTGTTTAATTGTCTAAAACATACACAAAACAACTCTTTTGCCATACTACATCCTCTTAAACATGATCAATCAACTGAAAACTAGGAGCCAGACATAGCAAATACAGAACACAAGCACACAATAATATACATATATACAACTTATGCAACGATAGGGCACATTTAAAACTGCAGTCATCCACAATTGCTGAAAAGACAAGAGACAACATCAAAGTAACAGCAATAAGAAACATTGAAACTAAAAAATAATACCGATGTAGCACAGTTTTCCCATAAAAACTATATCAAATTATTACAACCTATTTACTCTTCAATCAAGTCAACTTATTTTTTGTCAGCTCATCACCAATCTAAAGTACTTGAGAGTCTACCAAGCACAATTCATTTTCACCACAATCAGCTTTTTTATTCATAACAATCACGATGACCTAAACCAGGTTTCTTAAAAGTCTATTATCCTCCTGAAGTCATGTCTACTAAATATTGACATAACAGCTTCCTTGCACAACTGTTGAATCCAGAGCAACAATCTCTGGCAAGTTCAACCAATGCAGCGTTGTATCCTTTCACTATACAGTGCGTCTATTAATATCCTTGTGTTTTTGTATCTCTCAATTCCTATCACTTCCTATTCTTAAATACTTAGATCACAGCTATCTTCTTTTACTATAGTGTCAGTGCTATAAAAAGTTATTTAGCTGTTAAATCATTGAATTTCCTCACATATCCAATCCTGAGACAACTTCAAATGTAACTTTGTATTAAAACTCGATTGGTAGGCAATACAAAACCTCTAACACAAGGAAAATAAGTCACATTACATGGCATCAAAACTGTTTGATTGAGAACTTAATAAAAAACGCTTGTAAAGTTATCTTCAAAAATGTGTAAAACTCTTGTGTCAAAACAAAACAAACTACAGTACTGTATACTGTACTCATGACAAAAAAAAAAAAAAAAGTTGAGACTCCTAAGATGATACATATCTATGTGTTTAGGACAAAAATATTCATGTCCTAACAGACACTAAAAACACTTCAAGATAATCATACTAAAATTACTTACTTGCTTCTTGCCGTATCTGGATGGCTTTACCCGGCGTAACTGGTGGGCCTGGTCGTACCTGAAACATTCAATCAATAGTAGTAGGTAAAACTGAACTCTTTTAACCCTTTTACCACCAAAGGACGTACTGGTACGTTTCACAAAACTCATCCCTTTACCCCCATGGACGTACCGGTGCGTCCTTGCAAAAACCTGCTATTTACATTTTTTGCATATTTTTGAAAATTTTTTTGAGAAACTTCAGGCAAATTCCAAGAGAATGAGACCAACCTGACCTCTCTATGACGAAAATTAAGGCTGTTAGAGCAATTAAAAAAAATATACTGCAAAATATGCTTGAAAAAAAATAACCCCTGGGGGTTAAGGGTTGGAAAGTTCCAAATAGCCAGGGGGGTAAAAGGGTTAATAGGCAAAAACCAACATTTAATGAACTTTGCCATGCCATAAAAAAATGCCATGTAAAAATTGTTTAAAACAAAACTATTAGAAATTCTATCAGAACAATAGTAAAGGTTCTTTGCAATAGTACATGTGTATCCTTCTGACTCCAGCTGCACAGAACTAAGCCTAATATCTATCATTTAATCCCTATGGTTTATTGTTAGTTAGTAGTTTGCCCTCATTTACTTTACCTAGCTCCATTTCAATTTATCTTTTGTGAATAAATTCTTTAAACTAGCCATATGAAAGTCTAGCAATGTAATTGTGATAATTTTTTACTACAATAACTTCTGTGAAGAAAATAACAGCCTGTTGCATATTATTCAATATTTAAGTGACTTTTGAATTCAATGTTTAAGTTGCTTTTGAATTCTGAAGTAAAACCATGCAAATACACCAAATCCCCAAATAGGATAAAAACTTATCCTCGTTAACAGTTTTCTAAACAACGAGACCGCCATTGTTGTGTACTATATTCAAGGCTGAAATTACTGCACATGCAAAACTATACAAAGCACACAAGTCAATCACTATATTTTTATATCTAGAAAAGACAAAGTAGTCCACCTAACAAGCAGTTCAAAATCATTCAGACATATTCAATACTTAAATACTATATATTGAAAAATGCATTAAGGAAAACAAATTATCAAATAAAGAATCAGTTGGTTTACTCCAAAGAAAAACGGTATTCTAACTTCCAAAGTTGCCTTTCAGTCTCTAATGATAGTTTTAATAGAATAAAAAACTTGAAAGATTATTCTAAATTTTCATTTTTCCTAATTATGCAAACACGAGTATTTATGGAAAAAGACATAAAATTTCAACAAGGCAGGAATAGTTCTGGTGGGTGGAGGGTAAGCCCCACCCTCCCAACAATCCTTTATGAACTCTCTTTTGAGCTTGGGCCTAGAACTTGCGAGGTAAGCAAGGCAGGGAATTGTAACTTGAGTAAGGTTTGTAAAGTTAGGAAAAACACAAATTACTGTAAAAATTTGTGAATTATTCTTATGAAAATACAAATCGTAATCCTTTAATAGACTTATCCTTTGGAAGGAGGAAGTCTTTAAGAACCAAAAACTGGCTGGTTTATTTTCCAGAACCTCCAAAGGTGGGAAGAGGAGATGAGGAAGTTGTAGAAGAGAAAAGCTTATTTGAGGCCCTTGCATCAGCCAGCAGCTTCAGGAGCCTCTCCTCAGACAGAACACAAACTATGCCTGAGGCAGTCCACAACTGCCTCAGGTCAAGGTACTTCCTAACATCGTTGTCGGTAAGGTACAACTAAAGGCGAACTTAAGAAGGAAAGGCACAGGAGTATTGCCTTAACTAGGGGAAAGTGATAGCTCTGCTTTCCATGAATTATGCCCAGAGTGCAAGCCAGGGTCCCCTCCTCTTTTACGAATTTCTTCAGAGGACTCACCCTTAGAGGAATTCAAAGGAGGTGCAACAGGTTGAGAAGAGGAAGGAGAGAAAATGGAACTAAAGTGCATCTTTGGAATCTTCTTAGGCATTGCCATGTCCTAAACCGTAGAATCCCTCGGTTGTCATTTTGCCAACCTCCACCCATTGCAGAGGTGGCCACAATCTGAACTCGTCAAAAAGGGATGACTCCGAACAGTCACAAACCCTTTGCAGAACACACAGATGAGTATTCACAGCAAGCTTACTTATATACCTGTCACATTCTTTGCTAGGTTTTCCAGGACACACCCACGTGTCTGCATGATGAATATCCATCACACGAGAAGAAAAAGCAAAAAGAAGTTTAACATAATAGCCAGCAGAGGCAACAAATACGTCAGTATAGCTTGCTGCCGAAATTCAAAGGGAGTGCATAGCCGACTGTTTGATGTGGGGCTTACCGTCCATCTGCCAGTAACTACTACTAATGGCCGGTTCCAGCCGAGCCGATATCATACTCCTACTAAAGGGCGATTGTTTGTATTCATATAGGAACAAACAAAACTTTTGCTTGCGCTTTGACAAAGAATCGTCATATAACAAAGATCTGTATCATTATACTGTACCCTTCCAGAAAAGGCACAGCAAGACACAAGAGTACCATAATATAAAGGCAATTATATAGCACATGCAGCAGCAATCTAAACAATACTTGTATTTCCCGGATGCACTATAAATATCACTCTTAACATAAAGGAAAATGAGATATAAATCATTCACATTATCTGGCTTCTACAGCCTGATTTTGATAAAACAAAAATATGCCATGTATTCTCCAACCTGTATTGTCTGATGAGTCATGAGATGGCTTGGTGGTACAGTATGCGATGATGGAGCAGAAGACCCTATCATACCAGGTGGGCCGCCAGAAAACCCAGGGACTGAACCAAGGTGACTGCTTGATCCCATATTACCTGATCCACTACCAGAATTGGCTTCTACACCTAGTCAAGGGAAGAAAGTAAAGTCTTATAATGTTCTCTGTATGTGTAGGTAATATTATTCAAAATCCAGCAATTACTGTACAGTATTCAACACTTTTCTTTCTCCAAACATGCTCCTATGTTAAAGATATCTTTCAAATTTCAATAACTATCAATATGATTAAGTCGTCAAGTTCCTTATGAATTTTAAAAACATGACCTCAAAAATTTACTTTTAAAACATTTAAGAAACAAACTATTAGCAAGCATGAAAAATTATTCTTTATAAGATAAAATTAGTATTGAAACTATGTGCAAATTGCATACTGTACCTCTTTGTGGCATCGTTGGTTCTGTATGAAGAACGAGAGAGTTTGATCTCTGCCGAGGTCTGGGAGGCAAGGCTCCGGAGGGCACCCTCGGCCTCATTCTATTGACGTATGTTCCAGGGGGCATTACTGGAAAATGTAAGGAATAACAGATTAAGCTAAATAAAAAAATTTCAAATCATTAAAGAAAAATGTTTTTCATTTGGGAGCTAACAAACATATCTGAAAAACACAATAAACAACAACTGTACTTAAACATTACGTAAGTTTGAAAAGAAACCCTTTACCATGTACTTGTAATAGCCAATGTTTTGAGAGAATCTCATCGAACTATACCTTCAAATACATTACAAGAATATACCATGCAGTAATGTATAGCAGTAGGGTCATACTAGATAATTATTCTTTAAATTTTCTTTTATATAAATTTTCACATTTATACAAGTATATCCATTAGAGAATATCAGTTTGAGTACCGTGTATATCCTAGTGATAATACTAATTTCAGTACTGTAGGTTGGCCAGTACACCAGCCATCAGGTGAGATACTACTGCTAGAGTTATTGGATCCTTTGACTGGCCAGACAGTATTACATTGGATCCCTCTCTTACGTTACGGCTCATTTTCTTTGCCTACACATACCTCGAATAGTCTGGCCTATTCTCTCCACATTCTTCTCTGTCCTCATAACCTGACTACACTGAGATTACCAAATAATTCTTCCTTGTTCAAGGGGTTAACTACTGCAATGCAATAGTTCACTGGCTACTTTCTTCTTGGTAAGGGTGGAAGAGACTTTAGCAATGGTAAGCAGCTCTTCTAGGAGGACACTCCAAAATTAAAACACTGTTCTCTAGTCTTGGGTAGTGCCATAGCCTCTGTACCATGGCATTCCAATGTCTTAATTTAGAGTTCTCTTGATTGAGGGTACACTTGGGCACACTGCAATATCTTATTTCTCTTCCTCTTGATTTCAAGTTTTTTATAGTATATATATTTATGAGATCTAATTCAATGTCGGTACTGTTTATTTTGATTGTTTATTACTTCTCTTGTAGTTTATTTGCTAGTTTTCTTTCCTTATTGGGCTTTTTTTTCCTGTTGGAGCCCTTTGGCTTATAGCCTCTAGCTTTTCCAGCTAGGGTTATAGCTTAGCTAGTAGTAATAATAAAAATAATAATAATAATACTTCATGTTTTCTTACTGTGAGAAAACAGATTTTCAACTTCAGTCACCATATATTCAATAATAAATTCCGATGTCGACTTTCTACGAAATTCCACAGAAAATTCATAATATTTGTAAGTACTGTACCTCCACATTCCTAATTTCTGACTGCTAGTACACAAACATTGCCTAATAGGTTCACTGCAGCATCTATTAATTTTTATGAGGTATTTTTCAGCATTCACTAGTCTCATCATCATCTCCTCTTACGCCTATTGACGCAAAGGGCCTTGGTTAGATTTCGCCAGTCGTCTCTAATTTTATTTCTTAACAGTTACAAGATTTTGGAAATGCACGAGCATATAACACAAAATATTTTCTGAGCTGTTTACAAAGTTTTTTTTTTCATCTTCACTGACCACTCACTGTTACTTTTGTCTCTTTTCTTGTGAGGTTTAATTTTCAACAGTTACAAGGTTCATTGCACGAGAGAAATTATTAATAAAAATGCATAACCATCTGTTAACAATATTCATATCTATTAGTAAAAGAAAGCAGTAAAGAGAAAATTATACATAAGGAAATGAAAAGAAATTCAAATAAGTCGCCCATTTACAATAAAATTCAAGAAAAGAGCAAACATAAAAAAGTAAAAATTGCTTGATATTGCAAAGTAATAAGCTAAAGAAAATCATGGAGGAAAGGAAAAACAATAAAAGTACAGTATGTGAAATCTGGGAGGTACCATTTCCTATTCTTCATTAGCATACTATAAACTGGTTAAATAATAAATACCCCACTTAAACATACCGTTTCCTAATCTTTATTACCTTATTATAAACTGGTTAACCCTTTTACCCCCCAAGGACGTACTGGTACGTTTCACAAAAGCCATCCCTTTACCACCATGGACGTACCGGTACGTCCTTGCAAAAAATGCTATAAAATCCTTTTTTTCATATTTTTGATAATTTTTTGAGAAAATTCAGGCATTTTCCAAGAGAATGAGACCAACTTGACCTCTCTATGACAAAAATTAAGGCTGTTAGGGCAATTTAAAAAAAAATATACTGCAAAATGTTCTGGGGAAAAAAACAACCCCCTGGGGGTTAAGGGTTGGAAATTTCCAAATAGCCTGGTGGTAAAAGGGTTAAGAAAATGTGATGATCTATAGCTTACAAAAAAAAAGGCCCGATACGCTACTTACACAATTCTGTACCTTCCCAGATGCACTATGTCAAATACTGTAGCATCCAAGAGTTTTTATTTATGCGCAAAAAGAATATATGGCTCCAACAAATAAAAAGTAGTTATCACAAAGGCATAGGTAACCACTTTTTCACAAAGCAGCATAACTATCAACAAACTTTGAGTGACGAAAAGTGATTTAGTACTGTGGAATTAACCCCACTTATAAAAACAATACTGTAAGCAAACCATATTCTGCAAATTTTCCAAAGACAAAAATGAAACTTAAATAAGGTATAACCAGCGAAAGCTTTATCAATGTAGCCTTTGGCATATATAAAAATGATTAAGGTACCACTAGCTGAAGCTTCACTAACAAAGATCGCCTGTCGAAAGCCATGTCACAACAACTGAATTCACATACAGTACTAAATTCAAATCTACAATCAGACCATGTGAGAAATAGAAGCCAAAATAACATAAAGCAACACCAGTAATCCGATAGAAAAAAAAAAAAAAGGCCAAACCATAGCTTCCAATAACTTAATCATCCTTCAGCCCAATTCTAACCCTACTGTTACATTACCGCCACCAAACACGTGACATTTGCCCAACAATTATTCTTACCTGGCTGAGGAATTCCCCCACCCGATGCACTCTGACCCCCACTGGCATATGAAGTAGGTACCATAACATTTGAAGAAGAGCCAATGCTACCACCTGAAATTCAAAGCAATGACAATCCTTCTACAATTGCTAACAACAAAAGCTTGAGGAATTTTCACATGGCTTAAGACAGAACAAATTTCCAAATGAACAATAGTTTCTAGCGTTTTCCCATCCCTTTTGGTCCAACTAAATAAAAAAAATATGGAGAACAATTATTAGTTTTTCTGCTATCACAACTTTTCAGTTATGAGAATCTTCCATATTCAAGTTTATCTAATACTGTTATTTATTCTTTATAATTTGTACAAAACCTGTTGTTATTGAGTCCTATTTCTACTCAGCCCTAGGTAAATATCAGTATCTCTTCTTTCTAACTTGTACAAAACTTTCTATTCTTAAAACTCTTTCCTACATATGGTATTCTGCACCCAAAAATTTTCCTAACAGTTTAAACCAATTCAAATATGTACAATACCCCTCTAAACCAGATGATTTTTTTTTTTAATTAATCATGTTTCCAACTTTATACCTCTGTATACATACAACAAAAATCAATAAAAATATTACTCGGGACAAACAAGGAAACTGTAATCAACTTGCACACAGTATAGGCATTATTTAGAAACTTCTATCAACCATAATACATAAATGAAACAAAAACAAGAGATTAAGTTATATGATAAACACAGCAGACAAAAGTATTTAGATATTGAATATCAAAACCACCACAAACAAGACGGCCAGACATAGTCTGACTATTATCATCATTGTAAGAGCACAGAAGTTGAAATTTGGAACTTGCACGAGACAATTAAAAATTGGAAGTAATGTATTCTTAGTGGAAAAAAGATCATGATGATGAGGTAAAAGGGCAGAATCATTACAATCATGATCAGATGTGCTGCAAAAACCATCGAAAGTCCCCTTCAGGTGTAAAAGCTTAAGGAATCCATTGCTACAGTATTTGTAAATAAATGTCAACATTTAGTGATCAGTCTTGGCCCTCAATCACTGAACCTCTTTTGTCTTGCTGCACTATTCTGCAGATGAATATAACAAGGAAATAACTAGATTAGTTAACTATTCTGGCTCATATTCAATATTTTTCTCTAACCATCAGGCTTAGGTATAACAAAGCTCTTTAAGTGACAACTACTTATAACAAAACATAACTAAGTTGTAAGCAACATCTTTTTGCTTTATAAAACTAAGAAGCCAGAAAAATTTCAAAACAATTATCAAGACTGAATAGCCCTTAGGAGACTGAGGGGCAGGACCTCTTATCTATAAGCTTAGTATTAAAAGCTTTTTAAAGTTAATAACTAATACCAGAAACCTAAAAAGAAATTCTAACAAAACAATGAGATGTGACCATTATAACCCCTGCAGTATATGAAATCTAAGGACAAGTTTTATTTAAAAATTCCTTCGCTCTTTGTACACCATTATCTATGTTGATCTTCATGTTCCTTAGCAAAAATTCAAAGTTCCTTTCTACTGAATCTAATCCTTGCCTAGCCGATACAAAAAAAAATTCTTCTTTGAAATTAAATGGTTTGTGACCCAATTGGCTTTAGGACTTTACAGTTTATAAGCGTGTAGGTCACTTATGAATGGCATAGGCTTAGGCACAGAACAACTCCTTTGAAACTGACCATATACACATGATCAAGGTGCAAGCACTCTCTCCATCCAGCTAGGACCAGTGGCAGTGGCTGGTGATGACTCGGCAGGTAGACCTACAAGATCCCCAATCGCACCAGTCATCCCTGGCTCACAAGGATGGCGAGGCTGCAAATACTACTAGGAATTATCAAGCTTGAGAGAGGCTAAAACGCCCATCCAACAGATTGCCAGGGAGGCAAGTTTCCAATGGGCTACTACAACCCTATAAGCCTTCAAGTTTTTTTTTCTTTCATATCCACACAATCAGAGATCAAGCACATTGGTTTGAAAAACTTTATATAATCCCCATAGTGCACTTAAAAATTAATAGCCAATAAACTATTACTTTACGTCATTTGAAGCCTTTCTTTTCTCATGACTTTAAGAAGAACGCAACAAAACAGATTCTACTCTGCTAACAAGGTTATTCACTACTGGTGCCTTTACAAAACATCATCCCTGGTAATACACCCCTTTCATAAAAAGATTTTAAAAGGAAAATCATCAAACATCCAAGATATTGAAAAAAAAAATAATCCCAACATAAAAGGAAAATTCTGTTCAGCTCCTTACCCGTCTGCATTTGATTTGAGGATATTGGGCCAGGACCTGCTGGCATACCTCTCATTACAGTGGGAGGGGCTCCTGGCCCCCCTTTCATCACTGGGACAGTTAGAGAACGTTGATACATGTTACCTCCAACACCACTTGCTCCTGAGGTAGACACCAGTATTACCTGAAATTTTAAAACTGAATGAAGCATCGACATTTTTATCTTATAAAAGTCTCGATAATTTCAGCACTATACGTATAATGCAAAATTGTTAATCCTTGTAAGCCGGAAAGCAGTACAGTAATTACTCAATTTAACCAACTTTCCCCAGAATATTCACAAGCACCCAAGTCTAAAATGTGACTGAGGCCATGTTTATCCATATTACAATATGTGGATAATGTGGGAGGTTGGGCTGTGGCACCCTAGCAGTACCAGCTGAACTCGGTTGAGTCCCTGGTTAGGCTGGAGGAACGTAGAGAGTAGAGGTCCCCTTTTTTGTTTTGTTTCATTTGTTGATGTAGGCTACCCCCCAAAATTGGGGGAAGTGCCTTTGGTATATGTATGTACAATATTGTAGAAAAAGATTTGCTCTTAAACTTCTATTTTGAGGATTACCAATATTGTAGTCCCAATTCTGTTTCACTCACTGTTTTCGGTTATGTATCTATCTCGTGTTCAGAGTACAATGGTCGTTATCATAGAATTTATCCCAGGCTCACTTTAAATTAAAATTTTATAAAATCATTGAAGTAATAAACAATTTCTTTCACACAGCATACCTCAACATTTATCTATATTACTTTAGAGAGATTGTATTACAGTTATCAACCCCTTTCAACAGGTAATCTAATGAGTTTCTCGAATTGGAATTTACCATTGTTAATAACATTTCCCAAAATCACTACCATCATGACAAAGACAGCTCCTCCAGATAAGCTTCGCTACTGGACCAAAGGCACATAGGTTTCTTTTATACCATACTGTTCCATCTACATAGTGGGAAAGGCATTTAACAACCATTTACAGAAACTTACAAATACAATAACATATTGTGCTGGACTTATTTTATTAGTAATTGACAAAATAGTTTTTTTTTTTTTTTTGTCAGCCGTTTTTAATTTTCTTGAATGGCCAAGATTCTTTTGGATTTCAAAGGGGCAAAGGTCCCAACATTTCCCAAAAATCTCTCCAGAAAGAAAAATCTATCAAACAATAAATACATGACCCTTACCTTCTGAGTATGACCACCTAGAGTGGATGTCGGCGTGCCAGGGGTACCTCTGGTGACATTACCAGTAACAGTTATTTTCATGGGTGGTCCTGGGATTGGTCTACTAATTCCCCCGATCTGCAACTCATAAAATTTCTGTGAGAAAATCAATTTCTTTTTGCCATTGCAATATAAATTATAATGCTTAAATTATAAAATTTATTTGAGAAAATCAATGCATTTTTTCCATTGTAATACATAATGTTTAAATTATAGTAAGAATATTGTGTGATGACAAACTGCTATTTGTCATTCATATCAATGTGATTGGATCATCCCCAAAATCTTCTCTACTTAAAAATTTATTTCAAGATTTTTTGGTGGTACTAAATCCTATGAATATTCCATAATCATCCTGTTGTACAAAAAATATTTTTCCTATCTTACAAGGATACAAGTTTGATACAATAACATTGTTACAGTTAAATCCTATCCCACTAAATGGTGATGAGAATGCCTCCCAGACCCATACTAACTAGGCCATCAAATATATGGAATAAAGAGAACTCCTTCTCCTTCCTCCAATATCCATGACTCCAGGCAAAGGACTGTTACCCATCTATAGTTTGGAGGACAAATGAGCCACAACTAGATCTAAATCCCTACCTTCCAAATGTTTACCCGGCACACTACATGTGAGCCACAATGCTTCCATTAATGGAGTATAGATTAGCATAAGCTTACAGACATCTTATTCTTAACTTTCAAATAATGGACTACGTACAGTCCAAGTTGTCTCTTCAAATCACAAGATGTAAAGATTTAAATTTCTTGAATATACTGGGATTAGATGCAAGAAGAAATAATTATAGCTTGCTATACTATATACTTTCCTTATCCTTTAAATTCAAAACCATATACCTAAAAAAGATTAATCACCTTTATAAGCAACATAACCTAGATTATGTTGCCAGAAGCCAAAGTGTGGCTATATATTCATTTAAAAAGAATGACTGTTACTGATATTATATTACCAGCTCCTTTTTAGTTCTTACCACCTAGCCTTCTCAATCTTTTTACAATCCTTTGGATTTTCATAGCATTTGGGATGAGGGAGATCATTCAGTACCTAAGTACAACTGGGGGAAAACACTACAGTTGCAATGAGAATTAATAATAACGAGATTGGATAACATGATGGGGAAAGAAGATTTACCGGAGGTAAAGTAGATAGTAAAAAAAAAAATGGCTACAGCTAGGTGCTTAAGGGATGCTGTGAAGACAATCAAATAATTGGCAATCCATTGCTTGGGATACTAGCAAGGTATATTCATATTCAATATTAAAGTCTTTACACTACTGTAATATACACCTACATTTTTCTCCAGTGACCTTGCTGGCTGCCATCCTTTCTTAGAGCAATACACAAGTTGCATATAATTTTCTCTCACACCACAGCTGTCCCCTTTTTAAATACAATCTAATTCTGACAATTATTCAACACCCTTGACTTCATACATTGTTCTTATCCTCTTACTTGTGGTTTGGTTGGTGTATTTGGCGTTAGAGGTTGTTCCCGACTAACAGGTTGAGGAGGAGGAGGCGGCAATGGGTGATCAGTTGAAAGAGACCTCTTTCGTTTTCTTTTGTCACTCCCAGCACTACCCATTGCCATAGGACCCATGCTCATAGGGCCACTACTTACTGAAGACGCGGTGGTGGTGGTAGGAGCTTCCCTATTTTCTCTATTCTCTTTACTGCAACAAAAACATCAATTCTTATAAAAAAAAGATCCATCAACAATCTACAGTACATGCTAAATACCAATGACAAGAAATGAAAAAAATATACTCTGATACTCATCCTCATTAATTTCAAAATTCTAGACTTTTCATTTTTGGAAAAATACATTAAAATGGTGTCATTTACTGCAGTAATCTCAAAAGTGGAAAACTAAAAAAAATATCGAGTAAAATGACATGAGTTTAGCGAAAATAGTTCCCTGGGTGATGTTGGCTGATGACATTGGACTAATAACATTTGGGAAAATAAATCTCAAATGGGTAAGGGAGAAATAATATGGCTTCTGGATGAGAGATACAATATAACAAAATAATGTAGCTTAATCATTATTCAATAAAAAAATATGACTATCTAAATTCTTTTTAATGACTAAATCCCTTTCCACAAACTAAGGTTCTAAAAGATCTGCAGCCTCATTATTCGATACAAGATTTGATGTAAGTTACGGTTACGGCTTATATCACAATACCATCTGTACTTACGACGATATTCTCGCAATGCGAGCTTGTGATTGTGGAAGCGTTGTGTATAGACCCTGATCTGCATTATACTGCTGGGGAACCATGGCTCCCGATATAAAACGTAAACCTTCAGTCTCTTCCTCCGAATCTGTGGCATCAGACTCGCAACCAAGATCTGACGGTATAATGGAAGAAAAAAAAACAACTATAATGAATGGCTTGAAAAAAAAACCATACATTGTTATAATTTCAGAGGATCATAGCGCTGCTGTCATTTCAACGAGTTAATGTAAATGGGGCATTTTTTTTTAAACATTCTTACACAGGCTCAAGTGTGCTACATGAACTACTCGCCTTCAAAACTCAACGTCTTTTCTTTACAATTCTACGAAAATCATTACAATTTCAAGAATATCTAAATAGGATTTAAAAGCATTAGACTGAATAGAAGTGTCTTTATTTTACACTTATAGCCATTATGTGGAAGTAAATAATTATCAATACAGACCATCAAACTTCCCATAATGGGCTGTTGCTGCTGGTGGAGGCATTTTTGAATTCATATTGTAATAAAGCATTGCCATCCTAGTTGCCAATGCTGTATATGCAGTCTGAGGTGGCACTCTAGGCATAAGGGGGATTAACCTTCTTCCTTCTACTGCCCACTCAACTCCTGTATTAGGGCCCGCTAACCTGAAAAATAAAAAGACAATACCGTAATGTGCGTTTCATCACATCCTACTTCTTGGAAATATACGGCTCAAATTCTTCATAACTTTGCAAAGGACACGACCCACAATATTTGATGAACCTCATGCACATTTCATATCATAGTGTCTCCATCTATCAAATCTTATCTCAAAAAAATATATAGTTTTAGGTCTTAGGAAGATTAAACAGTGTTACCCTTCCCCCGAGTTTAAAACAGTACGTACAGTAATTAAGACCACTAAAAAATTTTTTTTCCTTAATTTACCATTAAATTCTGCTATACAAAGCTTTATTACACTTCAAAATTTTGAAATCTTTCTTCCCTCCTCTTCAAATTTCTTATTATCAATAATATACTGATAGTATACCAAAAATGCAGTGCAAAATCATACTCACGTCTCTGCTATAGTATTTAATTTTTCATCATTAACAGCTCGTCTTATCTCTGCCCTATGACGTTCTAAGTTTATCGAAAAAATATTTTGTAGATCATTTAAAAGTTTCTTTTTTTCTTTAGTAAGTTCTCCTTGGGCCCGAAGGACTGATATCATTTGGCTGTAAGCAGATATTTCTGGAAAAAATAAAATGTTAGATTATTATACATTTATTTCCTCAAAGTTTATAGTTATGAAATCCAGACAGGTATCCAAGGTATGTAGAGTAATTACAGTGTATCCAAAACACCAAAAACACTAACCAAGAGCTCGCAGAGATTTTTGGCACTCCTCTTTTGTCATATCAAGCAGTTGTGGCCACTTATGTGGCCTACTGCTTTCAATATCCATCTGAAAGTTAAAAATAGCATCAGAAAACTTTCCCAGCACAGAATTTACAATAAATAAAACTTGCAGGTAAAAAAAAAATACTCTACTGTATTTTAAAAATTTGTTGCTCCTCTAAGAAAACGTAAAAGATAATTAACACTTATATACACACATCTCAAAACTAAAAGCTTAGTACTAGAGTGAACATGAATGGATGTTTGCATCATTCAGAGTTTATTCTATCTGCAAGATCTTAGTTCAATAAGACTTTGCAGGGAGTATTAAGCTTAACGATTCAAATAGTGTACTGTGGCGGAAAAGTGACAAAAGTTTTGAGGCGTTATACATGAGGAAAAGGACAAGTTATGCATTGTATAGTGTATATAAAAAAAAGCCAAAGCAATAAAAGTAACAAATAATATTGGGCAAAAAGAAAAAATTTTATGACTTAAGAGAATATAGAAATAGTGATCAACTGAAATGTTAGTATTCAAATGACTAACATAAAATCCATCCTTTGAAACTCAAAATATTACAGTATACCTTTGGTAATCCAGCATAATTGGGGGAAAGCCCTACCAGATTAGCCGATTCAATGGATTAGTTGTAGGCTATGTAGGTATGTTTGGGTCGGAAGCACATCAACAATAATAACCTAAGATAACCAAGTAGTTTTCTTGATAGAAAAATACCTTTCTACATGAAAAACTATTAAAGGCTAGTTTCTTTAAATAATAAAAACCAACAATTTTAATTGATTAATTTACTCTTTTAATGTAAAAAAAAAAAGGAAGAAAAAAGGGGAGGCTACACAATCAAGACTTCATTCACAACAGACATGAGCCATAACCTTGAGAAGTTAAAACTAACTAAACAGTATCTAAAATATCATCAAATTGTTAATTAATATGTAGAATAAATTACTAGCCTATCAAATATTCCTGCTGAACATTCACAACGCATCTCACTTTCACAGGGAGGTTAGTACATGGCTACTTGCACCATTCAGTTTTATATTATTTACATCAAAACACCCAAATCTAAATCCTTTTAGTTAACCTATAACAACAACTAACTGGTAAATGCTTAACCGTACCCCCTTATTTAAGAAATTGTGAGGGACCCTATCAGGGTTTGGGGTGCTTGTATGACGACGACCAAGCCCCATAACTCTATTATATATTCAACCCTATTGCTAAGAATACAGGAGTCTAAGGGGGTGTTTACCCCCCCCCCCCCCACCCCCCTTAGGTAAGGACAAGGCTTATAGGTTAGGTAGTGTTCTATGCACGCGGGAGGGCCTATCAGTTGTTATACAAAGGTTCCCAGGGTTTAATGGGTGCTGCTGGTAATCATTCTGGGGAACGCTGTCCTTAATTCCATAATCGAGACATGTTGAGCGTGAAATTTTATGGAAGTAGCATTGCATTCTGATCTAAAACCTTTTATTCGAATTACAAGACAATGGCCTACTCACCTCAAATATTGTTCAAGTGGTAAGTAAACTACGATTTACCTTGCCAGTTAATTCATACAGCCTAGCTCTCAAACACAAGTATGGAAATTTCTTATAAATAAGTAATGTGAAATAAGAAATCTTTTATTTCTGTCACTAAAAACACATTACATTCATCTTATACAGTGCTCAAGACGGGGTTACAATTTTGAAAGAGTCGAAACCTAGGTCTAACCTCTCATAAGTTTTCCAGGTTAAGCTAAATGGATCTCGAAAACTTTCCCATTCGACAACAGGACATTTCAATTTTTATTGCAGTTGAATATTCACATTTATCTCTATCAATAAAATGCAGGTCCCCATCTGTGCATGATATCCTATGGGTGGAACAGGCTAATATAGCACAAGGTGTAACTTTGTGAGCAAAATCAGCAAAGATTTGATTTATCATAACCGTAGGTATGCCATTTGAATTCAAAAGTGTAGGATGGAAAACACATTTGTCTAACAGTAGTCTATGTCTATTCTCAAATTATTAAGATAGACCAAACTAGTATCTTGAAATGGATCAAGCAGGCTTGCATAAACCAAGTCAAGTTTAGCTTTACATCATTAAACTATGCATTTATAAAAAAGCTTTTTGATCTTAAAACACTTTTAGAACTTTATATAAACCGATTAATGTACTACAATTATACATCACAACATTTTTAACAAGGGAATAGGAATATACGTCCGCGCATAGCTGCACAAATGGCTGACCTTACGCAAAGGCCAGCAGCCAGACTGAATATAGGTTACCGTTGGGCATGGCTTGTGAGGGCATTAATGACAAAATCTAACCCCTTTACATTCATGCAATCTTGTTATCTACTAAATAGCTCCATATTCGCTTTATTTAGATAAGCAATCTCAAATAAGAAAATATATTTATATTTTCTAAGCGAAAACCCTTCCGTCTCTACTTTGGCTTACGACGGATACATTTAACTACTTAATTGCCAGCAAAAATACAACAACGATTGAAATAATTGCGCTGCAATATACTGCTGACATTGCGATATGAAATTATTCTTACCATGTTAGAGGTGAAAATAGCTATAAATACTAAAAGTCCATTACATCTTCTCCAAGTGAAGCTTTTGTCAACAAAGACTAAGTCCGTCTCTACCCGGCAGAAAGAGACCCACGGTGATGATTTAGTATTGCTTCTCTTTACGTCCTTTTACCACAAGATGGTGGACATGTTAACCTTGCCGTAATGAAGAACCCATAGATCTTTGGTATCGCCCAAATCTGATTTGAGCTTGTAATATAACAATGAATATATATCGCAATACTTTTATATTACATTTGTATTCATAATAGTTATTTTAGTTTCTTTCGCAAAGGGGGCGTGGTCAAGCATTATTGCTATGCAGACAATTTCCACAGCGACAAGTAGGCTAGAAATGGTTTTGATATACGCTAAATTTTGAGATACGATAGTTTTTGTTTTATGCACATTTAAGACATTTACATATAGGTTTATACATAAGTATTTGTCTCCAAAAATGCATTATGAGCATAAATTAATACTTACGCCCACCCACGCCCACGTTAGAGCATCGTGAACAACAGAAAACAGATTTACCACCCAATTTTAAATGGTTTTTGTATAAAATAATTGTACTATTTTAAAACTGTTCCATTAAGATCAACCACTTAATCTCCCAAATAAATGCAAAGTGAATGGAAACAGTTTCCCGAACTAATACGTGAACATCACTAAAATTTACAAAACTGTTTCTATAAAGTACCTTTTTCTAGAAAAGCAAATGCATAGCGGGGATACAAGCCTAACAGTATTTGTTGGGTAGCGTCTCTGTAGATTAAATTAAGACAAATGATGACAACTAATCTCGTTATGTAAAACAGACTTTATCGTTAAATAAGTTTATTCCTCCACGCTGATCCATAGTGTGGACCTTAAGAGCGGATGCATATACTTCAAGACTATATTTATGAATGTCTAATTTTGGTTGACCTTGAGAGAAATAATGAACCAAGAAATTATGTCAAGCTGAGATTTCCTTGCATTTATATACTACCGTACAAGTTGTTAAATTTACTTACACGGGATTAAATTAAGACAAATGATGACAACTAATCTCGTTATGTAAAACAGACTTTATCGTTAAAGAAGTTTATTCCTCCACGCTGATCCATAGTGTGGACCTTAAGAGCAGATGCATATACTTCAAGACTATATTCACTAATTCGTCTAATTTTGGTTGACCTTGAGAGAAATAATGAACGAAGTATGTTAAGCTGAGATTTCCTTGCAATTATATACTACCGTACAAGTTGTTAAATTTACTTACTACACGGTTTGAGCATCTTCGCCAGTTCGCCTCATGATAGCAAATACTTGGAATGTTTGGCCGGCTGCTGATGCGGTCGTCACTTAGTGGTCTCGCTTTGGTTATTATCCAAGCCAATAGCTATTTTCTAACTACATTTAATATTAAACAACTTATCTAACGTCATAAGAAAATATTTTTCACACTACTAGTTACGAAATTATTATAACCTAACGAATGCTTGTTTACAGCAATGCAAATTCTAAACGTAACAAACAAATGTAAAGGAAAGTTTAACCCCTCCTCGTTTCCACATCTATTGAAATTCGTGTATATATATTATTTGATAGCTTGGTACCTACAGTTAAGTGTTTACTTAGTTCTTTTTTTTTATGAAAATTATCAGAAGAAATCTGAAAAAAATATGAGTATGTGGAATATAATCTTAAGAAGTGTCTACAGGATCTCCAATTAGTGTTTCATGATTAAAATTTTGACGAATTGTATATAAAACACTCGATACAAATTTTGTATTTTGAAACTATAACAACATATTTCCTAAGTTGCTGAAAAAAATGAGTTAAGGATTATATAGTTTATCTACTGAACAATCAAAACCAAACAGATTACCCGCTTATTGGCTAGCACGAAAATTCAATATATCTTTACTCTCTTTAACGCATCCATGCTAAATGCCACCCACCCACTCCTTACTTAACTTTTACGGGTTTATTTCTCGCTCTCCATCAGACACTAAAAGTCTGTTCAGGCGGGCCTTGGAGTGTGAAAATAATTCCTTCCCAGCTAACATTTTGCGCTCTATCTTATCAGTTATTTCGCTAGCATTTGTATTCAGGCTTAATAGTTTTCAGGACATTATTATAACACTTTCTAAAAAGATAAGTCAGGTTTTTCTTGAAAGCTGCCACATTTTGGTTATTCTTGACATCAAGTGGAAGGTCGTTGAAGTGTCTCTGTGCAGCATAACTAAACGTCTTTCTAGTAAATAAAGTTTTACAGCTACGTTTTTTAAGACCACCTGGATCTTTATAGTAAATATTTTATCCTATAATCTATTTTGTATGGACCAAACCTTAAAGTTGATAACCTACTTTCAAATGCAAAATTTCGAATAGGATATATGCAATACCTTCTGCATGTTGTATAATTTAGAAACGTAAAAGTATTCACTAATTGATGGTATAATACTTTATAGATGTTTTATTTGAATGCATTTTCTCTTTCTATGCTTATATAATTAAATTGAATTTAAGAAGAAACTAAAGACATTACTTTTCACAAGATCATATGATTTGGAAGATGCTACAATCAAAGAATTGTATAAGTTATAATGAAAATGTTTCGTTAGATGATTAATATGGACCCGCCCGAGTAGTAGTTCACTCGACTTCAGTGGAGGGTTGGATCTAAACCCAAAAACAAGTAAAAAAGTAACATTATGATCCTTAACTAGCAAGGCACAAAATTCTCTTATCCCCGAAATGTCAACTGTCGTCTTAAAATATGTTTAGAACTAAAATTTTATGCATATAGATCGTTAGATCCATATGCGCAAAATTACCCTAGATTTGATTATATTACAAATATGTAGGTACATTTTAGGAATAAGATTTAACAGCTAAAAACCTGTAAATCTCGTCTATTCCAAAGCAAAAATCTAAAATTCAGAGACACGCTAAAAACTGTAGATCTTTTTAATCTGTAGGATTGTCAGACTGCCTATGGCTTCCAGTGTCTATGAATAATTCCGTCATAAACAGCGTTAAACATTGAACTTTGTGTTAATATTAAATTTCAAAAGATTCTCTGTATATTCATCAAAACAATTTACGCAGCAAGTAGTTTACATTTCTATAACGATTATATATATCACTTAGGTTACCTCATCACTTAGGTTACCTCGAAGATTTTTTTGTGACAATAATCTTCTGGAGGTCGAATTCAACAGATAACTGCTGTTAAAGACCTGGTTAAGAATGTCTTGCTATTCTGTAGTATCGCGTTCACATTTTATAATTATCTAAATAATCAATAAGGATGTATATGGCAACCAAATTTCATGGTTCCTGCAGAATACCGAGCTTATCATTTGTGTTGCTAACGCAAGAGGCTAAAAGCTTAAAAGTACAAACGTTGCAGGACCAAGAAAACACCCTTCTTAAGTAAGGAAGACTGTCATGCTTCCAAGTACCAGTTGGCACGTTGGTTGTGGTCGAATGTTGATTGCGCGATCAAGCTAATAATGGTGTAAATGTTCTTGTTCCTCAGTTTACTTTATTACAGCAAATATGTTAATTTGTTTCATCTCTCTCTCTCTCTCTCTCTCTCTCTCTCTCTCTCTCTCTCTCTCTCTCTCTCTATATATATATATATATATATATATATAATATATATATATATATATATATATATATATATATATATATATATATATATATATGTGTGTGTGTGTGTGTGTGTGTGTGCGCGCGCGCGCGCGTGTGTGTTTCGCTCGGCGCTTTAAGAATGACTAGGAATGCTCTTCTTTTAATCATTATTTACAGATGGTCTATTGTTCGATTGTAGACAGGCTATTATTTTGTCACTGTCTCTTACTTTATACTGCCTTATAGTCACTTATGTGTCCCATAATCAATCTCTCACTTTACTGCATCAAACACAATGATACCAAGATCATATTTCCCAAGATAACAAGTTGAGTTTACACAAGTTGTTGTGGCGTTTGCATAAATTCTGAAAGAGTTATCCAAGCACTTCTAATAAGAGGAAGTAGTGTATAAGGACTTTGGTATAGACTAAAACTATGGTAATTAAGAATACGTAGTTCTGAGCTATTTTCACATCATTAATACCGAAATGAATGTGGAATGATCGTCCTTATCTCGCAGTTGGAACATCAGAAGTTCAAAGTTGTAGCAATTTTTTTTTTTTTATGTTTAAAAGGTTGACGTAGGTCTCGTTCTATAGTTAATATATGACAGATCTACTTAAACGTTATTTTGATCTTAAAATACTTTGATTTTATTCATTACTTATATATAAATTTAGTTTATTTGTTATTGTTATTCTCTTATTTCGTTCCCTCATCAGGGTACTTTCCCTGTTGGAATACATTGGGTTTGTAGCATTCTGATTTTCCAACCAGGATTGTAGCTTAAAAAGAAAAATAATAATAATAATAATAATAATAATAATAATAATAATAATAATAATAATAATAATAATAATAATAAATGTTGAGATAATAAGGCTAACAATTTCGTTTGGGCCATCATAAAACAATTGTTTAGGTTTTTCATCCTTTACTCCAAATTTCCATCTGAAGTTGTCTCACAGAAAATATTTTAACATATTCGCTCCCTCCGGGTACTTCATTAACTTTAATAATACTAAATGAATGCCAACACAGTCAGCAATGTTAATGACAATAGTGGTAACGAGCTATATTTTATATTTGACTTCTCTGTCAACACAATCATTATTGCAAATTACTACTAAAATTTTGAAAATTTATTCAGAATTTGCATTTATTATTATTATTATTATTATTATTATTATTATTATTATTATTATTAGCTAAGCTACAACCCTAATCAGAGAAGCCGGATGCTATAAGCCCAAGGACTCCAACAGGTAAAATAGCTCAGTGAGGAAAGGAAATAAGTGAATAAATAAACTATGAGAGAAGAAATGAACAATTAAAACAAAACATTTTAAAAACGGTAACAACATTCATTATGATTATCAATAGACAAAAAAAAAAAAAAAAAAAAAAAGTTATGAAATTTCTCAGCGAGTTTCAAACCAATTAAAGGCTCCTCTTTAATAGAACAAAGGAATGAACCAAGGTTAATTTCATTTGGGGGTGGGGCAAATGACAAACATTTTAATTTTACAGTGGTTTAAGGTGGAATCATGACCATTACAAGGCTATAATAAGATATTCTTTGGTACAAGAGTCATTCTGAAAAGACTGGAATGATTACGCTGTGCAAGAAGGTTTACAACCATTTGTCATTTCACTTATTCTCGTTGTGATTATTCTAAGGATATTTGTGAACTTCTTTTTTTGAAAGGTATCCTATACTTTACTTTAAGGGCTGCTTATCTGGTCCTGTACAGCAGGGGAACCCCACTCTCTACAGGACCTCCACGGTCGTTTTATGATGTTCATTCGGGAGCATTTAACATTTCACAATGCGTATTGCTCGTTTACTGCTATATAATCACTATCAAAGCAGTCGCCTAATAAGAAAGTCTTCAGTTTCCTCTTGAAAGCCTTAATATCTTCAATTATTGTGATATTTCGTGCGAGCTTATTGTATAGTCTCAGGGCCGCTTACTTAAAAGCTCTAGAGCCTACAGTAGACATGTAACTAGGTTCTGATAGTTTGAAACCACCTGTAACTAATCTCGTGTCAGGACGATTTGTTGGCTGCACAATATGTAGTTAAAAAACAAATGTTCGTTTTAATTTCTCTATTTCACCTATACTTTTAATGGTTTAAACAGCATGGTTTTTTTTCCTCTTATTGCTGCATACAGGAGATAATTGATACAATAAATAAGTTTAGGCTTAAGGGCTGCTTTTCTGGTCCTATACTCCAGGGGAACCCTACTCTACAGAACTTCACGGTCATTTTATCGTATGCATTATAAGGCATTCAACATTTCACACAGTACATTAGTCGTATATTGTCAATTCCATGTTATTGAATCACTTAGACAACAAGGAAATAAGGAAATAAATAAACTTCTTGAAAGCCTTAATATTTTCAGTCTTTCGAATGTCTAGTGGGAGCTTATTGTCTAGTCTTGAGGCCGCATATTTAAAGGCTCTACAACCTACTGTAGATATATATCTTGGTGCTAATAATTAGAAACCACCTGGCTGCACAAAACGTAACAATTCTCTTAGATATTTTGGACGTCCGGTTCTGATAACTTGATGGGTTCTTGTACATATTTCAAACAAAATTTTTGCTTTAATAGTCTAAGAAATTTCCCGCGCACTCTTCTTTAAACTTCTAAAACGATTTGCAACCCAAATGCATTATATTACTGCTTTATTTCCAAACCCTAACACTGCTATGTCTTTTTTATCTAGATTTTGATTGTTTATACTTGTCTGTGAATAGAACTCACGAGTTTAAATGACACATTGACATAGCTACTGATTAATTCCATCGTTAATACTTCATCACAAACTTAGAAATCTTTGTCCATTGACTTCCTCCATTCACGTTATGCACATAACGGCATTTATGAGCAATTAAATTATGCCTCTTATAGATAAATGTGATGGTTGGTTGGCGGGTTGATTTGGATTTAGCCAAATTTGATCAACCAGAGGCAATATGCGAACCGCTAGATTCTTCCCCTCCCAGCAGCAGTCTTGAGTTTATTCAGGGAAAACGCTCATTTTATGCAATCTCTCTCTCTCTCTCTCTCTCTCTCTCTCTCTCTCTCTCTCTCTCTCTCTCTCTCTCCTTGTATAGGCTTGTCATTGCAATCAATGAAACTAAACTTTTACATTTATTTCTCTTACTCCTACAGTGTCCATGGGAAATCGCAATACCACATAAGTATGACCAACAATCTTCTCGAGTTCCTCGAGTTTTATTATACTATACCATTTGTACGACTAATTGCCTTCCTTGTAAATTCATTTACTATCACATTTTATCAGCAAGGAATCACCCCTCCCAATTACCCTGTTCTCTTTAATCATAGAATAATGCTCGGATGCCTGTCGAGTAAATTAAATCTTTTTGGCTTGTTCCATATCAAAGTGCTCCTTTAAAATAATTTCAGTGCTGGCATTATATTAACTATACAATATTTACTTTACCTTGCAGTCTACTTGTAAGGGCCATATAACTTGTCACTATTTTAAGGGTTGTTTGTCATGCAGGGCTTCACTCAAAGGGGGTGGGGGCATTTTAAGATTAATATGGTGGAGTTTATTTTTATCATAAAATTCACCATATCACAACATCCAGAAAACAGTTTCAAACCTCTTAAAACACTATCATAAGTTCTTATATCAAAAGGGAGTTTATTGTACAACCTCAATCGCTGTGGATCTTATAGGGTCGTGTGGACAATATTTGCTGACTTGGGTGTGTAGCAAATTTCTCAAATGCTTTGGTCCTCCAATTCTGATAACTCGAGCATTGTAAATATTATAAAATTACTCTAGCTTCAATAAGGAGTATCTGTAGCTCAAACAGTAGATTGGCAATGATGCCCAGAAGTAAAACACTTGACATTTACATTGCTGCTCTATCAGTTACATTTAGAACCCTTCCTGGTTGTACATCTCTCACACCTACTGACGCAAAGAACCTCGGTTAGGTTTCACCAGTCGTCTCTATGTGGAGCTTTTAAATCAATACTTCGTCAAACATTCTCTCCTACTTCGCGTTTCACATTCCTCAGCCATGCAGGCCTGAGTTTTCCAACTCTTCTCTTGCCTTACGGAGCCCAGTTGAAAGTTTGGTGAACTAATCTCGCTCGGGGAATGCGTAGAGCATTTCCAAACCATCTCCATCTACCCCTCGCCATGATTTCATCCACATATGGCACTTGAGTAATCTCTTATAGTTTCATTTATAATCCTTTCTTGCCATCTAACTCGCAATATTCTTCAGAGGGTTTGGTTTTCAAATCTATTAAATCTGTTGGAGATTGTTTCATTGTCATGCCATGACTTGTGTCCATACAGTAACAGATCTCACTAAACTGATATATAGCCTGATTTTTATGTATAATTTCAGACTATTTAATTTCCAAATCTTACTTGCCTAGCCAAGTTGTACTTAAGGTAAATTGTAATAGGTAGAACTTAAGTAGTCCATGTAGTAATGACAATACATAAAGTTTCTCAACAGAACATAAACGTATTTTTTATCAAAAGAATACTCGATACTTTTTCTAAGCGCAAGGAGACATTATAATCCAGTCGCAAACTGACCAAATTGTCAATGTTTATCGGTTGTAAGGATCAAATTGTCAATATTTATCGGTTGTATGGACTAAATTGTCAATATTTATCGGTTGTAAGGACTAAAGTCAATATCTATCGGGTGTAAGGACCAAATTGCAAACATTCTCGACTTTTTCTTCACCACCACCTAAGATTTTATTTAGTTTAGGTCAAGTGCTATTCATTCCCTAGCGTTCGTTACATAGTTTAATAAATGTTTTTGGGTTTGCCACGCTGACGTTCTGGTGAGCATCTATTCAGATGAAACTAGAACTGAAAACTGGCCCCATTTAACCTTCATACCGAGTGGTTATCTGCAAAGCTTCAACTAGCGGCAATGACCAGCCACTTGTCGAAGGGTCCCATATGAGAACGTGTAATTACACGAAGGTTAAATTCGAAAAAGGTTCGTAGTCAAATGCCCCTTTGCGAACTGGTTTAAACTACTACAGTCACTTTCTCAGATTTAGATACTGTATTAATAGCATTAATTTTCAAAATTATATCAGTTAGGCACGAACAATTTTTCAAGGTTAACAATTTACATTGGCATCGAATCATTTGCAGTTAGACTGCCTTTTGCTTTCTTTATAATCCTGATAACATCATCAATGTTAACATTATTAAGTCTCGTTAACCGAACCTGCCTGTCTGGTTCAGTTCTAATCATATTCGGAGTTTCTTCAAACGAAACAATTTTCTTTTGTTTCTAGAAAACTTTTTTGATAGCGAGCTATCGTTTCTTCTTTCATGAATTCTTGCTAGACCATTAAAATGTGGGAACAAATTTATCGGTTACTGCTTCATGGATAGATTTTATTCGTACATGTTGCTGCTTTTCGGATTTAGTTTACAGTTCTCCTTAACAAATAATTGTATTGGTTCTTAACCGTTTCATATAGTTTCATTACACTTTGTTTTAACCGATAGTATTTCACCTCTGAAGTCTTTCTGCTTCCCTTTCATATCATCATCTTCATTGAATCATGGAGATCTGTCTTTTCCATTGTTGGACCTATGATATCCTTACCTATTAACCCAATTATTAACAATCATTAGGTGGTCAACAAAAAGCCAGCCCCATTAACCTTGAGATAATATGTCTACAGGGAATACATTTTCAGAGCCACTACATTAACGGGAAAATATGGAGAAAAATTTTATCTCTTAAGATTACTTTCCTCATCATCCTGCATTTTGGTGAGGGTAAACCCATAGTTGCTCTACATTAAAGGTGTCTAATTTCAGTTTCATCAGAACATATGCTCACCAGAACGTCAGCCGGGCAAGCCCAAGCACCTCACTGTGGTGTCCACCCACAAAAGTTGCCTCCCCAGTAAACAGCTTAAACTCACTATCTCGGGCAGGAATCTATCTGTTGCCATGCGAATGCTAGGCAAACGCGTTACAACTGTACAGTATCATTAATTCAATTGTTTAGAACCTAACCTAAAATGCTTCCCAATTACTCCACTTCAAACGATTGCATCGTGATTTACATTTCATCCAACCACATATTGAAGAAATATCTACAAATAAACACCTTTGTTGTCATCTTAACAATCTCTCGGGCTATACTTGAAAAACTAAAAAATAACATTTAAGATTGTCCACGGAGACACGAACTACGATACAATTATTCTCTCCATCGCAAATAATTGAAAATTACCCTAATATATTCAAAATTGATTACCAGAGTTCTTGAAACTATTTCACGATAAGAGTAGGTATTGAGAACAATCAAGAGAACAATCAAGTCACCACTCAAAAGAATAACCTGTCTAGAAATGAGAAAGAAAGGGACCCTTTTAAACTATCTTGGTTGCATAAAATTAATTTAGCCATTTTTCGGCTACGGATAGCATATCGAAAGACTATTTTTAATTAGGTTTAATAAAGCTTCAACTTAAGGCATCATTATTAATATCCAAAAATTCGTATTCTGTACTACTTCTGCAATCTCATTTCCATATCTGAAGCTTAGCACATTTTTCCAAATCCTAATTACTTTTTCAAGTAATTTGTGCATTTTGTCCTTATTTGAATTGCAATCTTTCGTCTTGGGATTACCTAAGAGTTCACTCAGAATCTTTGTCATCTATTTTGAAATAACCCCCTTTTCAAGATATCCATACTACTGACATTCGAAAGACTGAAGATATTAAGACTTTCAAGAGGAAACAGAAGTTTTTTTTTTCTTTCATAGTGCTTCGACTGTGTCGATTTGACAATAACCGAGCAATATGCGGTGTTTAATGTGAATGCTTTCGAACGAACATGATAAAATGACTGTGGAGGTCCTGTAGAGAGTAGGGTTCCCTTGCTGTATAGAACCCAAAAAACTGCCCTTAAAGTAAAGTTAGTATTAACTTTGTACTATGGCCCTCCATTGTCTTGGGTTGGAGTTCTCTTGGTTGAGGGTATACTCGGGCACATTATTCTATATTATTTCTATTCCTCTTGTTGTGTTAAAGCTTTTATAGTTTATATATGAGGTATTTACTTATATTGCTGTTCTTGAAATATTTCATTTTTTCCTTGTTTCCTATCCTCATAGGGCTATTTTCCCTGTTGGAATCCCTTGGCTTATAGCATCCTGCTTTTGCAACAAGGGTTATAGTTTAATAATAATAATAACAATAATAATCATACTCCGTACGCTATAAGTACCCCATTGTAACATACCATTACGACCATTTTCATGAATAAGTTTTTTCCGAGATTCAGGTTTACATTCTAAAATGGTAAGGGTCATCCTATCAGCAACAATTTATTTTAATAACAAACCTACGTTCACCTTGATCTTTGCAATTTACTCGAACTGTTACTGTCAGCTATTGCATCAAACAAACTGCAATAAGTTACATTTTTCATCCTTTTTATTCTGCGTGTGCAACTATGTTTCAAATGCTGGTGACTGCCACATTATTTAGTAATGTCCACCACAGAATCTATAACCAATTCCCTTCAGGAGTAGATTTCGTACTAATTATTGGTACAACGTTATTGTTTATATGTTGTTACGGTTTTTAAAATACTTTTATTTTAATTGTTCATGATTTCTCATATCGTTTATTTATTCCCTTTCCTCACTGGGTTATTTTTCCCTGTCGGAGACCTTGGGTTTATAGCATCTTGCTTTTTCAACTAGGGTTATAACTTAGCCAGTAATAATAAAAATACTACTACTACTACTACTACTACTAATAATAATAATAATTCGTAGCCTTTTTTTCTTATAGGTGATTTTAGCTGAAGCTTGTGTATCAAATACCCACTTCTTTTTAACCTTATTTATGCTAGTTATCTCAATAGGAGTTCTCAGCTTTCCATATAGCAATCATTCAAAATTCTCCATAAGATGAAATTTCTATCTAAGATAATCTACTTTGGAATAGTAGTCTGCCTCAACTACAAGTACCTCCAACTTTGCACATTTCTTCATCGTGCAGGGAAATTTCTGTGACGTGTCTCAATTTCTTCTAAACTCTTCTATTCTCATTTACATTAACTTTCATCCCTTTCATGTACATAACCACACTAAATTCTCGACACTACCTTCGACCATCTCATTTGAAAAAGGCTTTTCATTATACCAACGACCACAATCGTAACACAATCCATCCTCCTCATTTCACTAATCAGTTTTAACGAATAAAATGTAATTGCATTTTTATAATAAAAAAAAAAACATTCAGCTAAACGCTCTCCTAACAGCTATTCTATTTTGTTTCTCTCATTTTTGCAGTTTTTAGCCTCTGTTATTTCAAAGTTTTTATAGTTTATATATAAGATTTATTTTAATGTTATTGTTCTTGAACTTCTCGTATTTTTTCCTTATTACCTTTCCTCACAGGGCTGTTTCCCTTGTTGGAGCCCTTGGGCTTGTAGCATCCTGCTTTTCCAGCTTGGATTGTAGCTCAATAACAACAACAACAACAACATGAAAGTTTCTAGATTGAATTTTTTTTCAGTAACTATTTTCCTTGCATTGTAACCATTTGTGATATCCAGTATATAATAGGGTTGTTTGCTCAATATACAACAAAGGGAGCACCGCTAAAACACGTCAGTAATCACCCATTACTCACGGGATTGTATTTTCATTGCCATTTAGCAAAATTACGAGGACGGTGTATAACACTCAGATAAAAATCAATGTTGTGTATAGCCTGCAACCTTGTCCTTAACAACCACCGGCTAATGGTGCTTATATTAAAGGTAGTCTTTTTACAAATAGCCATTCACCAAACGTCCTAAAGAGCATTTCATAAGAATATCTTTCAATCGAAGAATTATTCTATTAGGAAAGGTGCAGAGATTTTTTTCCACCAACGGGTAACTCATTATTGACATTGATCATATACAACACTCGAAAATAAAATATAAACTAAATTCTACCAGGGATATCGAAAGACTTCTATCATGTAAAATCCACGCAATGAAATGGAATAGTACTTTGAACAAAACCAAGAGACCTTTTACAATGTTTACTGATCAGTTAGCTTGTTCAATTTAATTTGTACTTCTAAGACGGGCGTCCATTACCTTATTCTAAAAGTCTCGAATATATAAGAATAATTTAATTGTACATTACGGTCTACGCATGATATAAAAAGCGATTTAAACTCTGTTCAAAGGGATCAAAGGGCCAAGAATTATAATAGCAATAGCGACAACGAATGTATCGGTATCGTATTGAGGTTAAAGACAATGAAAGCGTTTTCAACATCAATAGGTGTATGCTGAATTAGCACTTTTGCCTGGTGTATATAACACGATTATCAATATGTAGCGGAAATTAACTCGAGAAGGGTAGTTTCTCAACATGGCAGAACGGTTTTGACATTCTGAACGTCCACAATAAATGCATTTATGCTAAATGAAAATAACAAATACGTGCATGCTTAAAGCTTTTTCACTCTGAAGATGTGTAAATTAAAACCTCAAAAGATATCTGTGCGGTAGGTAAACTAATCGAAGTCACAGCAGTAACAGGTTGAGAACCGTTAACCGAGACCTACCAAATTAAAAGAACATTAGTTTCCTTGCCTTACCATTACATATTCACCGTTGATCGACCACTGCTACTATTTTTGTTATAGTACAGCCACTGTAAAGCCACACATCTCCAGTTCCCTGTAATCGTGGTAGAGTTCACTTCTTTAGCTGACAAGCACCTGCCTGCTTCCTCCCTCAATCACCAACATCGTAGAACTGAGTGGTCGAGCTGTTTCAACTCGAGGGAAAAGGTTTTATAGTCAGGAGCGCCGAATTGATTGCTCGTTCATGGTTAATGTTCAAATATATTTATGATACCTCACGTCTCCTATTGCATGGACCGTGAAAATTGCTAAACCAATATTTCATTGTTAACTTACCAGGTGAAAAATCATAAATGTTTACATTATGTAGAATCCACAGTGGTCTCTTAATTCAGGTTTAAGTAATTTTTAGGAGACAATGATTTATTGAAGTCCAGAGTAGATTTATTTTAAACCTAGCTTGAGTAGATTTAAGCAATATTATGAGTTTCAAGAAGACCTTAACCACCTTTATTAAGTCATGGCAATAAAATCTCAACACTCTCTTTTCTCCGATCTGAATTAATTAGTAAAGATATAACAAAGCGGGGCTTAACACTCAAGGACTAAATGATTTGAGTTTTGTTGAAGCTTGCCATTCTTATACAGCCCTTGACTTATAGTAATACACATGAAATGTGGATTGGTTTTCCAGGTGGAATTACAAATCCCACAAGATTAGGTTTCGCTTTCCTTTTAACTTCAGCCCAATCCTTTTTATCAATCGTTAATTGCCTTATCCTTCTTTCCCATCTGCCATCGGGAGTGGACTGTGGCAGTGTAGACAGGAATTTAGGATGTCTTTACCAGGATCCAGTTCTTGGCTGGAACCTGGCCTATACTATCGTGTCTCAAGTCTCTCGACCTCTGGGTTGAAGTGAATTCGCCAACAGCTACTTGCGTAATGCTGTTGTTGTAGTTTTCAAAGAGCCAACAATCACGTATAACTGTTTAACGATCGGCTTAACTTGTTCTTTTGTAATTTATATAGTTGATTTATCATTTCGCTATAACGTTATCAGAAGCTTTTTAAGATTTTGATAAAGCTTTTGATACTTAGTGTGATTATTAAATTGGACATTTTCAGCTGCGTACTGGTGCCATCACCAAGTTGCGGTATTTGCAGATTTGATAACCTAATATGTGAGAGAGAGAGAGAGAGAGAGAGAGAGAGAGAGAGAGAGAGAGAGAGAGAGAGAGAATGGGATAATTTTCCAGGTTCCCATTTGCTTGAAAATCTAGATATTTTCAGCGGCATTTCAAAAATAAAAAAATATGCTTAAATATTTATATATTTAGCAATTTTTGAGAATAGTATATGGATACAATTTACATTTCCTGCAAAATTTTTAGGTTCAGTTTTTTGACATTTGTACAATAGCATATGATTTGTTTTTATACTGCTTGGACCTTAATTCATCACATTTGTATAACTGATTAATTTAGCACATTCACCTCCTACAAGAATTAATTATAGCTGTGAAATAATTAGTTTTTAATATCATTGCATAACAAAGGCAAGTAAATGACAATGTTGTTTACATTTCCAAGTCTTCATCTTTTGACCTTATTAGTCCTACTGTATAGCAGGATGGGCCTCTGTACCATGATCGTTCACTGTCCATGGGTAGAGTTCTCTTGATTGAGGGTACACTCGGGCACATTATTCTATCCTATTTCTCTTCCTCTTGTTTTTTTAAAGTTTTTATAGTTTATGTATGAAAAATGTTAATTAATTCTCTTGTAGTTTCCGTATCTTCCCTGTTGGAGCCCTCGGCCTTATATCATTCTGCTTTTCCAAATAGGATTGTAACTGCAATGCTGTTGTAATTAAATATATTCCTCATTAATGTATCTTTCATGGGAATTACCAAAAATCTCAAAGCCGTTTTTATCTGTTTTACAGTACACCGAGACAGTTAAATGATTTCCCAATCCAAAATCTTTTTCTTTGATGTTGGTAATATCTAAGTGAAAAGAAAATAATCAAATAGATGCAGCTGGTCTAGCCTAGACTCTGAACCTCCTGACTGGTTTCAATTTGCTTCAGTGAATGACCATTATTGCAATTTTGTTTTGCAAACATTTTCGTTTGTTCTTTTACACGATCTACTCTGCGTTGGGATATCTGCAAGTTACTTGAAAGCAATAATGATTTCAATCATAATTGCGCCTTATTACATACTGTTCAGTGAATCAAGTTCACCCATTTTGATCAAAATATAATATATTTTTTTTGTGAAGTCAATAGACGGAACTTTTCTCCGATTACTGAAACTCGAAGAACTTTTTCTTCACAAAAAAATACAAAAATGCATGGGACTGATTTCTCTTCCTTCAGATTCTACTAAGTAGTTGAAGTTGAATGTCGTGGAAAGGTTTTGCACCTTCTAGTTACCTGTCTCCAACACCACCAAAAATAGTGAATCTGACCTAAAATCATTGATTCTTGTGAAAATGACCTGAAAAGGATAAATGAAAAGTTAAAGCTCCAAAAGTATCTTTATCTTAAAATAGAATATAAAAGTGTTATAAAGTACTTAGCATACAATCTGTGTCATTCATGGCAAGGCCAAAAGTGCCACCCAAGGGCGTATTTACATGACTTACAATAGACAATAAGGCCCGGGAAGCTCCAGATAGTCCCATCCACCACCCTTGTTACCAAGGGTGATGGACGGGATGTTCCTTAATGTGGAATGACCTCTTTAGGGCTACCCGGGCCCGCTGAGCAGAGGAACCTCACTAGGTTCCCACCCGTCCGCGCCCTGAGACTGTACTGTGGTGTAGTGTACCACTACCTTTTTTTTTTTTACACCTGCGCTCACAAGGTTACTCTTCTGCCACCTATAACATTACTTTTTTACTCAGTACTGTTAAACGTTCAGTTTTTATTAGGTAGCTGCACACTATAGGATGCCACACACTTCACAATATACACACAGGCACCAGTTACTTGTAAAAAGAAAATAGTACAACACACATTTTATTTTTTTTTTCATTATCATTCAGATATTGTCTTTAGTCATACAACCGTCTCTAGGTCCTGCAATAAATGAGGTGGTGGAGGATCCTTGTGTCGTAAAGGGCGAGGCAGGTGGCGGCGGGGTCGACGCTGACGACGAACGGGCGGATCAGGAATGGCTGAACTTGAAGAGTCGTTCGGGGTTTGATGTGGTGGAGGTGGTGGAACTCTAGGGCCCCGAGCCTGCTGATGCCGCAACCAGGCAGTGACATAGTCATGAGAACCAGGGTGTAACTGCAGAAGGCGGGCCATACCAGGGCCACGCCCCACAGGCCATGTAGTATACGTAGAATGAGAATCTGCAGACGCTGAGCTCAAAGTATCAGCTGTTGCTGTTACTTCTGTATCTGATGGATAATCAGTACTTGATCCGCCACCAAGTCCACCACAAGACTGACTGAGTGCACCTGCAGTATGGCAGCGTGAAAGTGGTGCAGTTTGGCACCTGGAACTAATTGGTGTCTCTGTTAAAGGTGTATGAACATGACAGCGTGTTAGAAGTGGATCATGAGCATGAAAGCAAGCAGCACATACAACTCGGAATCTCTGAATACCTCGCACAACTGCAACTTGAGGTGCTGAGTCACATATAGTCTTATCTTTTTCAGAGGGATCATGAAGAACTTCAACATTATTTGTTGCAATCGCAGATTTCAACGAATGATTACCAATTCTTATTATATGACCATTCTTTATTTTTTCAATGCAGCTTATTTCAGAGTGGCCTGGTTTTTCAATGATTTCTTTCTCTTCTTCTTCATCCTCTTCTTCAACATCACAAGGGCCCTCGATGCCATCAAACATTTTACAATGGCAGTAACCATTTCGACATGATGAATGTGATGCAAATGATGGCTTACTTGTTGGGGGTGGTGTGCGCTGATTTCTAGGATCATGCACAGCCAGTGCTCTAACATTAGCTGTTGCACGATTGATAGTGCCGCAAGAAAGTGAACTAAAACTATCTGAGAACGATCCATGAGCCCTGTGCAGCAAATCATATTCAGGAGGAATCTGAGTGGGTAAAGTGTTTGTATTTCTAGAGTTGAAAGAACCATTATCTGTAGATGAACGTTCTGATTTTGTAAGTCGAGGAGGAAGGATGTCATGGGAAAAACTAAACATGGTTGGTGGTAAGTGAGCTGCCATCAATCGGGGTGCCAAAGGTAAGGGTGAACGAGGAGTTGAATGAGCCATCGGTGGGAGGTTCTTTAATGGAGTTGCAATTGGATCTTTACCACCCTCCACATCTATATTGTCTTTACTAGCATCAGGTACTGCACCATCTTCTGCATCCTTGAAGTCAACATATGAAGAATTATCATGGCCAGTAATGGTATTAGGGCCATTGGCAGAGGCTGACTTGGCATTGGGGGTGACTAGTGAGGCCGTCCTGGCAAAGGCACAGGCCTTATTACGAGGCCAGGAGGGTAAGAGCGAGGAGCAATAGAGGTAGGAAAGTGCCAAGAGCAGCAATGCCACAGCCTGGGCAGCTAACACTGAGGAAAGAATTGCAGTTCTAACCACTGGCAAAGCTACTTTACTTGCAGTGTACCAAGTTGCAGTGACTGCCACATTTTGAATTGCTGTGATTGAATAGTATGCAGCAGGGAGGCGAGGCCGTGCACACACTGTCATAGCCGAAGCATCATCGCGGAAAACATGCCAGTCCCAGAGCAAGAGATAAGCTAGAAAAACCCTACGTAACAGTTTACGTACTGGACCAAGGGTAGTAGGCTCTAGCTCATCCTGCAAACAGAGCCAGACAAGTGCTACAGCCCAATGAATAGCTACTAAAACACTCGTCCAAGTGACAGTTAAACAAAACAAAGCTGCAACAGCTACTGCTCTACTCCATATAACACAAGCAGTAGTGACAGCCACAACTACTCGAGCAGCATAATCATGGTTGTGAGTGTGTTCTGATCCTTGCTGCCTTCCATGAATGGGGTTATGGGCCACCTGAGTGATTGTTGGGGGAGTCAGTGATGATGGTCGAGAACTATGACTAACTGTTGTGGCTACAACAACGGCGACCACTGCAGAAACTACTAAGACTGTTGCAGCCAAAACAAGTAAAACCCCAGGGGCTACAGGTTCACCAAGAATTATGGCCATGTGCATTACTAAGAAAGGCAGAGTATGAACATGAACCTGAACAAAGCGCAGTGTTCCTAACTCTGCCACATCACTGGAATCAAAAGCTAGATGGACCTTGAGGAATCGCCATACTATTGACGCCTGAAGGATGTGCAACAGCCAGCACAGCATTCGAGCAGTTACCCTGCCTGAGAAGTCCTGCGCCCGTACTGCCCAAACCAAAGAGATGGCCGTTATCAGAACCAGCGGTGCTGTCGTTAATGCTATCTGCAGAGCGAGCCTTGGGTCCTTCCAGATATTGATAGCACTTTCATCACCATTAGATTTTCCAGATATCTCACCCCCAAATGTAGGAAGGGCAAATGCAAGGATTACGGCCACCATGGCGGCCACTTCTACAACATGGGTGAGGAGAAGAACAGCTGCCGCCCATCGCCCACCACCTTCACTAGCATTGCCCCCAGTGGAGGTGATGTCAGTGACGGTGGCGTTCGAGGGCGGCGCATTGGCCCCTGGATCAGCCCTGGGTTGTGTGGCCTGGTCCGGCGTGTGTGAGGGGTGAGGGTCCCCGGCCGGGACGGGGCCGGTCTTCATCTTCACATTGCCGACAAATCACCCGGTATCGCCGGGCCACAAACTATCGCCACTGCTTCCCTGCAAGAGAAAATATTCGTTAGTTGGAATGATCGTTCTAATTTCACCTTAGCTTACAATGGAAGGATTATAATGACAGTTGAGAGAGGAAATTTGTCAAATATAACATACATCTAAAATATCACAAAACATTAAGTAATGGACACACTTCGTTAAATATGACAGCATCTTAATGCTGCGCTATCTGTGATACAAGAGGATTGCTGTATTCTATCTAATAGACTATCTAATACTATTTTTGCAATATTGAAAACTTATCTATATGTCACTTATAGATAAATAAACAATATAAAACATGCACTCCTTATTGCTATGAAAAAGCAATAAGGACTTATAATTTCGGGAAGTCTACAAATGTATTTATTTTCTGGTAAGGATTATAATGATAAAGTATGACCAGAGAACAAGAAAAGATAAAACAGTTAAAATAATAAAAATGTCAAATATCTAATAACGTATGCTTTTTATCAATTGTATGTATCTCTATTTTTATTACCATCTCAGTTCTTCTTATATAACAGATACTAAGACAATTCTTATTGAGATTTACAATATAACTTTAGTTTATCTGTTAAATTCAACAACCATAGTTCATTTCTATGAAGGAGAGGTGGTTCATGCATTTCCACCCTGATTTTTTTTTTCTTCCAAATCTTTTGTGCACTATTATCTGCGTCGTCTCACCTATTATGCGACTCAACTATTTCGGTTGTCTTTTATTGTTATTGCATTTTTATAATACTTATACAATAAAACCATTTAAATACACATATTGTAGATACAAAAGCCTTCTCTCTCTCTCTCTCTCTCTCTCTCTCTCTCTCTCTCTCTCTCTCTCTCTCTCTCTCTCTCTCTACGTATATTCATATATTTACACCCATACATACATACATATATCATTATCATCATCATCTCCTCCTACGCCTATTGACACAAAGAGCCTCGGATAGATTTCGCCAGTCGTCTCTATCTTGAGCTTTTCATTCAATATTTCTCCATTCATCATCACCTACTTCGCGCTTCATAGTCATCAGCCATGTAGGCCTGGGTCTTCCAACACTTCTGGTACCTTGTGGGGGACCAGCTGAACGTTTGGTGTACTAATCTCTCTTGGGGAGTGTGAAGAGCATGCCCAAACCATCTGCATTTACCCCTCATCATGATCTCATCCATATATGGTACTCGAGTAATCTCTTTTATAGTTTAATTTCTAATCCTGTCCTGCCCCTTAGCTCCCAATATCCTTCTGAGGGCTTTGTTCTCAAATCTACTAAATCTATTGGATATTGTTTCAATGTCATACAATGATACATGTCCATATAGTAACACTGATCTCATTAAACTGATATATATATATATATATATATATATATATATATATATATATATATATATATATATATATATATACATATAGTGCATGTGTGTGCAAAGGAGAGAGAGAGAGAGAGAGAGAGAGAGAGAGAGAGAGAGAGAGAGAGAGACGCATTAGATGGCCTGATATTGAAATGAATGGACAAGAAGAAAAGCAGCCAGTGTCCTCTTACAGGAAAGAATCTTGGGTATCGGATAATATTTCGAAGAAAAGAAACAAAAGAAGAGAAAGATTTTAAGGAGTAGAAAAAAGTTGACCATAAATAAAAGTCAACAAATTCTATAATTTGAGCATTGTTCTTTATTTCTCATATCGTTTATTTATTTCCTTATTTCATTTCCTCACTGGGCTATTTTTCCTTGTCAGAGCCCTTGGGCTTAGAGCATATTGCTTTTCCAACTAAGGTTGTACTTAATTCTCAAATCGTTTATTCATTTTCTTATTTTCATTTCCTCACTGGGCTATTTTTTCCCTATCGGAGACTTTGGGCTTATAACATACGGCTTTTCCAACTAATGGTTGTACTTATTTCTCATATCGTTTATTTGTTTTTTTATTTCCTTTCCTCATTGGGCTATTTTTCCCTGTTGGAGCCCTCGTGCTTATAGCATATTACTTTTCCAACTAGGGTTGTTGCTTGGCTTATAATGATAATAATGATAATAATAATAATAAAAATAATAATAATAATAATAATCTCTGGGATAGAATAGAGGTAGTGACCCCAGGTTCACTGAGAAAGTGATTGAGGGAGAGATGGCAGGAACTCTAAGGTAGACAGCATGCTTCTGCCTAGACCACTTAATAGTGCATGATTTGACTATTAAAAAAAATTCTAAAAATCTTATATTTTTCATTTTTAAAAGAATAACAATAATAATAGGAGTTGAAAAAATATATTTCTATAATGTAATGATTACAGTAGATTTTTGTTGCTGTTTGTCAGGAGAAATATCACCATGAACGTCTACATTTTCCTTCGTTTTTTACCGTTGAACCCAAAAATGATACATTAATCTTAAGATCTGGATAATGAATTTATATATATAAATATATATATATATATATATATATATATATATATATATAAATAAACCATACTTATAATTATACAAAATTTTTCCCATCAACGACATTACACCAGAGATAATTTTCATTTCAACCCTGGATAGGTACGGTGGGTCGTTTGCGACCCCGAGCGTCAAAAAAAAACAGGTTTTTCTCACGTGACTCACCCCTGTGACTGAATTTGTGGGTGATCGCCCTGCAGGAGGTGTCTCCCCTACACGCTCTAGTAGTGTCCAGATGTGCATTGCTGTAGTTGTACTCCTTCCCCGATTTCTGAGACGCGTCGGGGTCGTTCGCGTCCGAGTTTACCCTTCTGAGGTAGTTTGCATAATTATCAAAGTTATTACGTATTATGAAATTGTCGTAGAATGGTGCAACTTGTATAGGTTATCAGTTGTGGAAAGTCTTGGTGGATTGTTTGGCTACCATGTGCATGTTTTTTTTTTTTTGTTAAAATGTCGTTCATCACCACGAGGACCATTTTACCGCGAGTGCCCCTTTTTCATTTTTTTTCATTTTTTTGCCAAGTCATTTTTCCGTAAGATATTGCCAAATAGTGTCGTAAAACTTTTGCTTGTTTAGTGTTGGAAAGTGTGTCTAGATGATCTGGCTACCCATGCATGACTTTGTTTTTGTCAGATACGACGTAGTTATTGGTATATTGGGTATTTAACTGCGGTTACCAATTTCTGTTTTTTTTTTCAATATTTGTAAAAATTACTACGTAGTAAGGAATTGCCGTATATTATTCATTCTTTTTTCATGTTTATGTGTTAGAAAGTGTGCCTTGATGGTTGGGCTAACACGTGCATGTCTTTTTTTTTTATCTGAGATGTCGTATATTAGAATGTCGGGCATTTTACCGCGAGTGTCCCTTTTTAATTTTTTTAAATTTTTTTGCCAAGTCATTTTTCCGTAAGATATTGCGAAATAGTGTCGTAAAACTTTTGCTTTTTTAATGTTGGAAAGTGTGTCTAGATGATCTGGCTACCCATGCGTGATTTTGTTTTTGTCAGATACGACGTAGTTATTGGTATATTGGGTATTTAACTGCGGTTGCCAATTTCTGTTTTTTTTTTTCAATATTTGTAAAAATTTACTACGTAGTAAGGAATTGCCGTATATTATTGATTTTTTTTTCATGTTTATGTGTTAGAAAGTGTGCCTTGATGGTTGGGCTAACACGTGCATGTCTTTTTTTTTTATCTGAGATGCCGTATATTAGAATGTTGGGCATTTTTCCGCGAGTGCCCCTTTTTATTTGTTTTGCATTTTTTTGCTTAGTCATGTTACCGTAAGGAATTGGCAAGTAGTGTCGCAAAACTTATATTTTTATAGTGTTGGAAAGTGTTTCTAGATGATCTGGCTACCCATGCCTATTTTTTTTTTAGCCAGATATGGCGTATATATAAGAATGTGTTCGATTTTCCTGTGATTGCCATTTTTTCGTTTTTTCCCATTTCTTTCAAAATTACTACGTACTAAGGAACTATCACAGAGTAATATTTCATTTATATGTTTATTTGTCGGAAAATATGCCTTGATGGTTTGCCTAGCACGTGGCTGAAATTTTTTTTTCTGAAATGCCGTATATTAGAATGGCCATTTTTCCACGAGTGCCCCTTTTTATTTGTTTTGCATTTTTTTGCTTAGTCATGTTACCGTAAGGAATTGGCAAGTAGTGTCGCAAAACTTATATTTTTATAATGTTGGAAAGTGTTTCTAGATGATCTGGCTACCCATGCCTATCTTTTTTTTAGCCAGATATGGCGTATATATAGGTATGTGTTCGATTTTCCGGTGATTGCCATTTTTTCGTTTTTTCCCAATTCTTTCAAAATTACTACGTACTAAGGAACTATCACAGAGTAATGATTCCTCTAGATGTTTATTTGTCGGAAAATTTTGTTTACTTTTTTTTTGATTGAATATCATCAAATTTTTTAGCTAAAATATTGTTTTACATTTTTTTTTTCGATTTTATTTCCCTTCAAAAAAATTTTTTTGGGTCAGAATTTTAATTTTATAGTCGTACAATAATCGACAATTATCCAGCAACCCACCATACAATTTTTATGCATATCCAATAATAATTAGATTAGTAAATAACACCTTGAAATTGACATACCCTTCCTACATTTCAAGTGGCAGATTAGGGAGTCTGAGTCAGTGTGGTTGGCGGCCATTTTGTGGACATATCCGAAGCGTAAGCTGCCCTATCTATTTATATTCTTGTTCCCCATAGAATTTGTGATATTTTGGTATATTTTTACCTGCATAAATATCATATTATATATTAAATATATGTATTTTTTTACGAAATTTCCAAGTACTCAAAAAATTACCTTTAGATATGGCCCCTGATATAAATGTAATTTACAAAATAATGAAGATTTTTTTACATATTTCTATTTTAGGATAACATATGTTTATTCCCTAAAAAAATTAGCCACTTCCTATTTCATTTGGGTACCCAAAAAAATTCATGAAATTTGGACAATTTTTTTTGGCCAAAAAAAGTTACCCTTTTTTTCTCATTTCAGATCTTCACCTCCATGGGTCTGACTTCATCCAAAATACATCAAGATGTGTCCTAAACATTCAAGAATCAATTCCTAAAAGGATTTGTGTATATATGTATAAACTTTTTTTTTATGAATTTTTATGTCAGGTCTTTTTTTTCTACTTAATTTTTTAAAATATTTATAATAAATAGTTTTTCTGCAGATGAGTAGTATTTATCTTTACAGTTGTTTTAAGCATTCATTGAAGTTTTTTTTGGCAAAAGAAAAAAGGAGGTTACTGCAAAAACTGATTTTTCAAGAATTTTTTTTTGGCGTCGGGGTCGTTCGCGTCCGAGTATACCCTTAAAGGGGTGTCCGAGGACCGTACCTATCCAGGGTTAAACTGCTCCAAAGTTTCAGAATATAATAACACCGTCATCAGCATATGCTTTGGTATACTCTGCATTTAAAGGTTTAAAGGTTTAAAGGTCGCTCATGAATGGCAGAGGCAAGGGACAGTGACATTGCCCTAGCAAGCAGGACAATGCCCTAGAGACTGACCATATTTTATATGATCAGCGCCCAAGCCCCCTTTTCACCCAAGCTAGGACCAGGGAGGGCCAGGCAAATGGCTGCTGATGACTCAACAGATAGACCTATAGGCTCCGCCAAACCCCCCAACCTTAGCTCACAAGGATGGTAAGGTTGCAGACACTAATGGCACTAACGAGACTGAGCGGGACTCGAACCCCCGACTGGCAAACACCAGGCAGAGACGTTACCAATCAGGCCACGTATGGATTAACGGATACATGACTATCTAATAAATGGTCATCTTTAATCACAGATATCCTCACATACTTATGCTCTCACGAGGGAAAGTTGAATGAAATTATTTTGCGCCTAGAAGAATTCATTACGGATAAAACCTTAAGAGCAAGTAAGAACAGTTGACATAAAACTAAGAAGATAATTTGACTTCTTGAATGAGAACAGTTGACATAAAACTAAGAAGATAATTTGACTTCTTGAATGAGAACAGTTGACATAAAACTAAGAAGATAATTTGACTTCTTGAATGAGAACAGTTGACATAAAACTAAGAAGATAATTTGTCTTCTTTAATGAGAACAGTTGACATAAAACTAAGAAGATAATTTGTCTTCTTTAATGAGAACAGTTGACATAAAACTAAGATAATTTGTCTTCTTTAAGGAGTAGTTTTTTTCTTCAAAGTAGATATTGTGTCACATGAAATCGAAGTTTTAATTAATTTATTATTATAATTATCATTACTATCCAACATGTACCTTTAGTTTGGAAAACAAAATGCTACAAAGTCATGGGTCCCAACAGGAAAAGCAGCCCATTGTGGAAAATAAACGAAGTAAAGAATAAACTATATAAGAAAAATAAAAAATAAAAAGATATTCTAATTATAGCTAATATCATAATTATCATTTCGCATCGGGAGTCCAACATAAAGCCTTCTTAACTGAAGCCATAGTATCGCATTTTTTTTTTTTTTTTTTTTTTTTTTTTTTTTGTTCCTTTAGACACATTACGATAACATCGTCTCAAGTTCAGCCTGACCATATCTGAACGCGTTATATTCCGGTGAGGGGATCAGCGGCTCGTTCACAAGACCGCGAAAGGTAAAGAGAAACGGCCTTCGTTTCCTGGTTCTCATTAGATGAACAGTTCCTTAAAAAGCGATGGAGATTGATATCATCACACGACTATTTCCAAGAAAATCATTTAATGCCGGGACTGAGAGAATAGTGGTGAAGAATGATAAAAATTACACTATTTTATCTTACTTCTTTTCATGGGTTTTTTTCTTTATTTTTATTATTATTATTATTTTTTTTTGATTGGAAAATCATTTAATGTCGGGAATAGTGGTGAAGATAGGTAAAATTTACACAATTCTATCTTATTTCTCTTCCTGTGTGTTTTTGTTTTTAATAGTTTATGTATCAAAGATCTAATTAAATGCTATTACTGTTCCTAAAATATTTTATTTTTATTGTTTATTACTTCAAGAAAATCATTTAATGTCGGGACTGAGAGAATAGTGATGAAGACTGATAAAAATTACACTATTTTATCTTACTTCTTTTCATGTGTTATTTTTCTTTATTTTTTATTTTTTGATTGGAAAATCCTTTAATGTCGGGAATAGTGGTGAGGACTGATAAAAATTACACTATTCTATCTTATTTCTCTACCTGTGTGTTTTTGTTTTTAATAGTTTATGTATCAAAAATCTAATTAAATGCTGTTACTGTTCCTAAATTATTTTATTTTTAGCGTTTATTACTTCAAGAAAATCATTTAATGTCGGGACTGAGAGAATAGTGGTGAAGACATAAAAATTACACTATTCTATCTTATTTCTCTTCCTGTTTTTTTTTTTTTATGTTTTTATAGTTTATTTATGATAGATCTAATTTAATGCTGTTACTGTTCTTAAAATATCTTTTTTGATTGTTTATTACTTTGCTTATAGTTTTATTTCCTTGTTTCCTTTCCTCACTCGGCTATTTTTCTGTTGGAGACCTTGGGCTTATAGCATCTTGATTTTCCAACTAGGGTTATAACTCAGCTTGAAATAATTATAATAATAATAATAATAATAATAATAATAATAATACTCTGAAAATTCTAGGATAAAGTCTTTGTCTTACCTAAACTAAAAACTATCAGTATCAATAACATATGTCTGTATAAAAACTAAAAAATACTAACATTAATTATATGATTCTGTATACAAATAATTAGTAGTAATTTTGCGTAGAATCATTTCGGTGAAAATTAATAAGTAAGAATTATTATCGCAACTAAGCATTGCTGGGTAACTTTCAATAATATATTTCTGTATATAAACTAAAAAATACTAGTGTCAATTACATAATTCTGTATGAAAATAATTAGCAGTAATTTTACGTTTTGGTGAAAATTAATATGCAAGAATTATTTTCGGAACCAACCATTCCTAGGTAGCTCCTTACTCAACTGTGTAAGTACTCGAGTTCTAACTTATTCCAGGGCATCTGTTCCCTTCGTTGGTAGCGCCCTTGCCTCTTACTTTATTGAGAGACCAGGGTTTGATCCTCATGTGAGGTAGAATTTTATTTCTATGGCACAGGTGATTAAGAGTTGATGTTTTTAATAATAATAATAATAATAATAATAATAATAATAATAATAATAATAATAATATGCGAATTATCTGCAAAAATATATCACCTTAAACTCAGGAAATAATACGGTGGAAAACTATATATTTTAAAACGCTTCGAGAAGACTAAAATTACTGGCACATCTTTGTTCAAACAGCCTCTATAACGTTTAAAACGCTTCGAGAAGACTAAAATCATTGCCAGATCTTTGTTCAGACAGCATCTATAACGTTTAAAACGCTTCGAGAAGACTAAAATTACTGCCAGATCTTTGCTCAGACAGCATCAATAACGTTTAAAACGCTTTCAGAAATCTAAAATTACAGCCAGACCTTTGCTCAGACAGCATCTATAACGTTTAAAACGCTTCGAGAAGACTAAAATCATTGCCAGATCTTTGTTCAGACAGCATCTATAACGTTTAAAACGTTTCGAGAAGACTAAAATTACTGCCAGATCTTTGCTCAGACAGCATCAATAACGTTTAAAACGCTTTCAGAAATCTAAAATTACAGCCAGACCTTTGCTCAGACAGCATCTATAACGTTTAAAACGCTTCGAGAAGACTAAAATCATTGCCAGATCTTTTTTCAGACAGCATCTATAACGTTTAAAACGCTTCAAGAAGACTAACATTACTAGGCTGTAATTTTAGGTTTCTGGAAGCGTTTTAAACGTTATAGATGCTGTCTGAACAAAGATCTGGCAATGATTTTAGTCTTCTGGAAGCGTTTTAAACGTTAAAGATGCTGTCTGAGCAAAGGTCTGGCTGTAATTTTAGATTTCTGAAAGCGTTTTAAACGTTATTGATGCTGTCTGAGCAAAGATCTGGCAGTAATTTTAGATTTCTGGAAGCGTTTTAAACGTTAAAGATGCTGTCTGAGCAAAGGTCTGGCTGTAATTTTAGATTTCTGAAAGCGTTTTAAACGTTATTGATGCTGTCTGAGCAAAGATCTGGCAGTAATTTTAGATTTCTGGAAGCGTTTTAAACGTTATAGATGCTGTCTGAACAAAGATCTGGCAATGATTTTAGTCTTCTCGAAGCGTTTTAAACGTTATAGATGCTGTCTGAGCAAAGGTCTGGCTGTAATTTTAGATTTCTGAAAGCGTTTTAAACGTTATTGATGCTGTCTGAGCAAAGATCTGGCAGTAATTTTAGATTTCTGGAAGCGTTTTAAACGTTATAGATGCTGTCTGAGCAAAGATCTGGCAGTAATTTTAGATTTCTGGAAGCGTTTTAAACGTTAAAGATGCTGTCTGAGCAAAGGTCTGGCTGTAATTTTAGATTTCTGAAAGCGTTTTAAACGTTATTGATGCTGTCTGAGCAAAGATCTGGCAGTAATTTTAGATTTCTGGAAGCGTTTTAAACGTTAAAGATGCTGTCTGAGCAAAGGTCTGGCTGTAATTTTAGATTTCTGGAAGCGTTTTAAACGTAAAAGATGCTGTCTGAGCAAAGATCTGGCAGTAATTTTAGTCTTCTCGAAGCGTTTTAAACGTTATAGATGCTGTCTGAGCAAAGGTCTGGCTGTAATTTTAGATTTCTGGAAGCGTTTTAAACGTAAAAGATGCTGTCTGAGCAAAGATCTGGCAGTAATTTTAGTCTTCTGGAAGCGTTTTAAACGTTATAGATGCTATCTGAGCAAAGGTCTGGCTGTAATTTTGGATTTCTGGAAGCGTTTTAAACGTAAAAGATGCTGTCTGAGCAAAGATCTGGCAGTAATTTTAGTCTTCTCGAAGCGTTTTAAACGTTATAGATGCTGTCTGAGCAAAGGTCTGGCTGTAATTTTAGATTTCTGGAAGCGTTTTAAACGTAAAAGATGCTGTCTGAGCAAAGATCTGGCAGTAATTTTAGTCTTCTCGAAGCGTTTTAAACGTTATAGATGCTGTCTGAGCAAAGGTCTGGCTGTAATTTTAGATTTCTGGAAGCGTTTTAAACGTAAAAGATGCTGTCTGAGCAAAGATCTGGCAGTAATTTTAGTCTTCTCGAAGCGTTTTAAACGTTATAGATGCTGTCTGAGCAAAGGTCTGGCTGTAATTTTAGTCTTCTCGAAGCGTTTTAAACGTAAAAGATGCTGTCTGAGCAAAGATCTGGCAGTAATTTTAGTCTTCTCGAAGCGTTTTAAACGTTATAGATGCTGTCTGAGCAAAGGTCTGGCTGTAATTTTAGATTTCTGGAAGCGTTTTAAACGTAAAAGATGCTGTCTGAGCAAAGATCTGGCAGTAATTTTAGTCTTCTCGAAGCGTTTTAAACGTTATAGATGCTGTCTGAGCAAAGGTCTGGCTGTAATTTTAGATTTCTGAAAGCGTTTTAAACGTTAAAGATGCTGTCTGAGCAAAGATCTGGCAGTAATTTTAGTCTTCTCGAAGCGTTTTAAACGTTATAGATGCTGTCTGAGCAAAGGTCTGGCTGTAATTTTAGATTTCTGGAAGCGTTTTAAACATAAAAGATGCTGTCTGAGCAAAGATCTGGCAGTAATTTTAGTCTTCTCGAAGCGTTTTAAACGTTATAGATGCTGTCTGAGCAAAGGTCTGGCTGTAATTTTAGATTTCTGAAAGCGTTTTAAACGTAAAAGATGCTGTCTGAGCAAAGATCTGGCAGTAATTTTAGTCTTCTCGAAGCGTTTTAAACGTTATAGATGCTGTCTGAGCAAAGGTCTGGCTGTAATTTTAGATTTCTGGAAGCGTTTTAAACGTAAAAGATGCTGTCTGAGCAAAGATCTGGCAGTAATTTTAGTCTTCTCGAAGCGTTTTAAACGTTATAGATGCTGTCTGAGCAAAGGTCTGGCAGTAATTTTAGATTTCTGGAAGCGTTTTAAACGTAAAAGATGCCGTCTGAGCAAAGGTCTGGCTGTAATTTTAGATTTCTGGAAGCGTTTTAAACTATAAAGATGCTGTCTGAACAAAGATCTGGCAGTAATTTTAGTCTTCTCGAAGCATCTTAAACGTTAAAGATGCTGCTTGAACATACTTTTGGCAGTAATTTTAGTCTTCTCGAAGCGTTTTAAACGTTATAGATGATGGAAGTTATCTTCTTTTCAAGGAGCCAACCTCTTTTAAGTGGATATAACTTGATGTAAAATAACAGAATATTCTATGAGGCAAAATAGGAAATACAGAAAAAATAAAATATGTAAATACACAAGCTAAGTCTAAGACATGTTTCATACAAGGCAGAATTAATACACTTCATAACCACAGGGCGAAAAAAGACAGTTTCGCTAAAGAATGACACATCAGTTTTCAGTCTCGTGCACGAAGCACTTCCTGAACGCGACCTAAGGGATGCCCGCTTTTAGGCCTATCTTTAGAAGCATACCTGAGGTGAGGGCGCCCATGAAATGGAGGAGGAATAATGGCGGAGGAAGATAAAAGAGAAAAATATGAAATATGTCCATTGTGTGTTGGCATATCTGAGAGGTTGGGAAAAATAATGGATGAGGTATAAAGATGATACGGCTAAAATAGGGCAGAAGTTATAACCGTTTTAGGAATAAATTGCAGATGATATCTCTCAGAGTGGAATAGAAAAAAAATAACTTTTAATCATTATAATTCAGATGAATATTTGATTTTGAATGTTTATTAATTCTCTTGTAGTTTATTTATTTCCTTGTTTCCTTTCCTCACTGAGCTATTTTTCCCTGGTGTAACCCTTGGGCTTATGGCATCCTGCTTTTAAAACCAGGGTTGTAGCTTAACTTGTAGTAATAATAATAATAATAATAATAATAATAATAATAATAATAATATCTTGTAGTTTATTTATTTCCTTTCATCACTGAGCTATTTTTCCCTGTTGGAGCCCATGGGCTTATAGCATCCTTCTTTTCCAACTAGGGTTGTAGCTTCCCTTGTAATAATAATAATAATAATAATAATAATAATAATAATAATAATAAGACTAACTGAATTCGCCGCTTCGGAGAATATTCATATATCTATAGTGTACTTGATAAAATATGCTAAGTTCAGGATGAAAAAAAAAAAAAAAAAAAAAAAAAAAAAAAAAAAAAAAAAAAAAAAAAAAAAACAATTCACACTTTCGGAGAACGTTCATATATTCATAATGGAGCAAATATTTAAAAACTCTTCGTGTACTTGATAAAATATTTTTAGTTAGTGATAAAAAGAAAAAACTTCCACGAAATAGGATTGGACTGAACGATGTACTGAACCACGAACTGAGAAGACTTTCGATCATTATATTAGTTTGATGTTAGATTTGGGTGGGCAATATGCCAGCAAGGGTACTTGGGCTTGCGAGCAACCCATTAGTTTTCGAAAGTTAACAGGTAATTAAGGCAGTAAAAGGCATATCAAGGGATCAGTGAAATTATATACTGTGGATATAAATGAGTTATTGCTATGAGATTCTCTCTCTCTCTCTCTCTCTCTCTCTCTCTCTCTCTCTCTCTCTCTCTCTCTCTCTCTCTCTCTCTCTCCGTTTGGTACTAAAATTTCTTCCTGTAGACTGCAATGCTATCTTTCATAAATATATATATACTGTATATATATAGATATATATATATATATATATATATATATATATATATATATATATATACATATATATATATATATATATATATATATATATACACACATATATATATGTATATATATGTGAGATATATATATATATATATATATATATATATATATGTATATATATATGTATATCATCACAGTAAATAAATAAATAAATGAATAAATAAATATATGTATATATATATAAAATGTGTGTAACACCTTTTTGTCTTTAGTCTTTTTGATTAAAGTTAATATCATTTTAAATTACGTTGCTATAATGGCTACATAAACTCAAATACATTTAATAGTTCGTTCGCCTACCCGTAACATTACTACTATTAATCCCAGATAATACCGAACACCAAATTGCACAACTGCCTCAAATGTGTCTGGCAATTTCAGTTAGCTTAGGCGAACGAATGACGTAATTCTTATGTTTCAATAGTAATATATTATAAAAAAGCCGACGGGTGTTATCATTATTGTTAGCATCATCACCATTATCGCAAAAAAAAAAAAAAAAAAAAAAAAAAAAAAAAAAAAAAAAAAAAAAAAAAAAAAAAAACTCCCCATAAAAATAATTGAAAAAGTGATGTGGTTAAAAATCTGATTTACTATGATTGCCTGATCATTAAAATAAGGAAACTAATGTTATCTATAATGTTCCGACACGTATTTTGTCCATCTAAAGGTTAGTTACACAGACGGACAGACAGACACACATACATACATACATACATTATATATATATATATATATATATATATATATATATATATATATATATATATATATATATATATATATATATATATATATATTCCATAGAGTTATAACAACACGATATTTATTACAAGTTAGGAGTCTTTTTTACACAGAAATACTTTATGAGAAAATAATTTCCAACCAAAATATTTTTTCGAAATTCTCATTATTATTATTATTATTATTATTATTATTATTATTATTATTATTATTATTATTATTATTATTATTATTATTATTATTATAACAGGATGCTATAAGCACCAGGGCTCCAACAGGGAAAAATTGAGCAGTGAGGGAATGAACTGAGGAAATAAACAAAATAAGATAGAAATAATGAACAATTAAAAAATTTCAAGCACAATAAAATTAAAATAAATCTTTTATATATAAACTATAAAAACTTTAAAGGAAAAACAAGGGGAAGAGAAACAAGATAGAATAGCGTGCCAGAGTGTACCCTCAAGCAAGAGAGAACTCTACCCCAAGCCAATGGAAGACCATGGTACAAAGGCTATGGCACTACCCAAGACTAGAGAACAGTGGTTTGATTTTGGAGTGTCCTTCTCCTAGAAGAATTGCTTACTATAGCTAAAGAATCATTAGATTATTAAAGATCTCGACTACTTTTTCAGCAGTTGATGAAGAATTAATGCCTAAGTAGCCTCTCACAATTCACCCGCTTTTTCCATTTAAAAAATCGATTGAGTCCTTTTAAGACCTCTGGTGTAGTATATGAATATATAATTCATCAAAATATGACTCTGGTACTTACGTAGGATCTACAAAGAGGTTCTTGAATATAAAAAGTTTTGTCCTTACGTTACCTGTTTGAGCATGGCTTATATGGCAGTGATTTTTAGCAATTACATTAAACCAGAGATCGTGTAAATTGGTGTAACTTGTGTAATACGATGTGTAAACTGAATATTAGAAATCAAATAATTTAACATTATGGGTCAAATATCAAATCACCATTCAGTCTTATGTATTTTCTTTCCCTTTTGTTTTTCTTTCGATAATTTCAGTTTTTATTGTTTTATGTGACTTTATACAGACTTTAGATTTTCTATTTGTAGTAATGGAGAAAGAGATCGTAATAGTTACTAAATTACGGGATTAATCAAAAGATTTTCAAAGTAGCTGCTTTATATATTTCTATATTCCGAATTGTTAAGTATACACACTATTAATGGAATGATCAAACACGACAGTGAAGACCCGTAGACTTTCTCAGACGATTGGTCAAGTCTAAT